>NC_047557.1:39593507-39733507 GCF_012275295.1 Melopsittacus undulatus | reverse complement strand
GCATGTGCCTTTTATTTTTTCACAAATAACTGATGAGGAAGAGAGGATCAGAAAAGAAAGAGACCTTGGCCTGCCTTAAGTCACTCATTTAGGAAACCAAGTTATTGGCTGGTTATAGTTGTGCGTCCTGCCTTTATTAACAAGGACAGAAGGGAAGCTGAGAAACACAGAACTAGAGAAGGCTGACTTTCCCTTCTTGCTTTAGAAGACATACTGAAATAAGAAGCAGTCTACAGGTGGTACTGTCACATCTGAGTCTGTGATGCTGTTGAGGCCCAGGAGGCTTCTTTTGGTTATAACCACAGTGCAGTCAGTATTTTAATACAAAGAACAGGGTAGGAAGTCTCGCTTGTTTTTTCTAACATTCCTCCATGAGGCTGCTTGCAACTGGTTCTGACAGTGATGAAATATGAAGAAGGTTGCTGCCTTCCTGTACGAGTCCTTGATTCTGCTACTGTATTCTATCTTACATGTTTTTTATATCTAGTGATTCTACATATTTTTTTTTTTTTTTTTAACCTAAAATACTGACAGGAATCCATGCCTCTTCATAACTAACTTACACTCATTTGTATGTAAGCTAGCAAGTTTACACTTGTATGTGTTAGCTTTACATCAGTTCACCAACTTGCCTGTATTGCACTACATTGTACTCAGCTCAGTTAAAAACAACAGTTACATGAACTCTTGCTTTGAGTTTCCATGTGTTTTATGTCCAAACCCAGGAAATCGTACAAATTATAGCTGGAAAGGCATAGTAGGTTTATTGCCAAACCAGTGCAGAGGATTCCCTACAAGGCATTTCCATGTGCTCTCGGCAGTCTAATTTAAATGACTTGAGCGACAGATCTCCCTGTTAAGAAAGCTGTTTCAGTTTTGCATAAATTTCATGGTCAAGAAGTTTTTCCTACTTTGTTTGGGGTAATCCCACTATTCATAAACATACTTCATCTGTAATATTAGGTAATTATTTGAATTTTGAAGTTTATGGCCTTCAAATATTTGGAGACATTTATTATGTACACTCCCTAACTAGGATACCAATATGTATGAGCATGCAGCATCTTTCTGTACCACTTTCAATATGCTGCTGATTAGTTTGACTGCCAGTCTTTGCCTATTTTTTGTTGAACTGTAATTCTGCTAATAAAGAATTGAATAAACAACCTTACATATCTTAATATTTCCAGAAAAATAATTTATTTATTTTTACAGTAGGAATCCCTGCCTTTATGGATCAGATTAGTTTTTATTTCTTTAACCTAAATCACTCATCACCTTTGACATTTGGTTGAGAACAGGTTTAGGGAAGACTAGCTTTTCATTACTGCTGACATGGTTTTTGTGGAAATGCAGCAATCCTTACTGGAGGCTGTGCTTAAGAAGAAATTTTCAGTAAGAAATAAAATAATGAAAAACTCCTTAAAACCAGTACATAACTAAATATTTTTACCAATTTAGGAAAAAATGCTTTCAACAATCCAGTATTTTGTATGAAGACAGATGAAACTTGCCTCTTTAAAGTGCCTGATTATTTTGAGCTTTCTGGGACAGCTGATATCCTTGACACATTCAACAGAGAAAACAGGTTGAATACACATCATTATTTCCATGGTTTTGGTCCTGGCAGCAATAAATAATAGTACTGTTGTCATTGCAATCTTGTTTCAAATTTCGGTGCTATTTCAGCATGCTGCTAAGTCTTCAGTTCTTATCGTGGACATACCTACATGCACACATGCATATATATAGATATAGATAAGTATATACACAAATGCATATGTAAATAACAGTATTTGTGGGGAAATGCATGTAAAGCTGGTATATATTTTCAGAAAGAAAAAGGTATTTTATACTGTATTATATTTGGGAGATTCTGTATTTTATTTGGGACAGTATTTTTATGAAAATGGAACATTCAGCTTTTCGCCACAGAAAGGTCAAAATGCAACACAGTTTTAGGTTTGTAAAATCTTGGGAGTTTCTTGTTTTGAAAATCTGCAAACCATGGCACATACAATATTATTACTATGAAGGCTACCACGAATATCTGTCTAGCCACATCACGCATCTGTGTGTCTAATGGGAAAAACTGCAGAACAAAAAAGAAAAACTTTGTCAACTTGCTCTCGTCATTCTTACTGTGGCTGTTTCTGTTACACAGGAGAAGTATTTCTTTGAAATTGACACGTCAGTTCATGGCCAAAATATCAAAAAAATTGCAGACAACATTTATGACCATCCATGAGTAGCCCTGGTTGTAACACCACATGCCATTGCTGGTTGAAAATTAAGAATAATGCTGAATTAGTCTGAAATTAATTGTTGGCGCTTTTATATATGCACTGTAACAACCTTAGCCAAATACATGGATGGCTTATGTAGTTGGAAATTCCCTACTTCTCAAAAAACCACAATTTTCTTACCAGTCTAGGGAATTCCTGAGATCCAGGAATTCCTGGCATGTCTGCCATTCTTTCTTAAAATCAGCTGTGAATATCTCTAGAGTCTGCTTATGTGGGAAACTAAATAAAAAAGATAAGAAATGTCAGGAAAAAGATGAGTATCTGCTGCTGGAGGTACTAATTGTTGATTGTTTAAAACTCAGTTCAGAAGCTCCTCTTTTACTTTGAGAAATACAGGACTTCCTTAGGAACAAATTTGATACAAAACAGAATCAGATCAGATGAGGTAAGCTTTCTAGAATAGCATCATGAATCCCTTTCTTCTCTGCTGATGTAAAATAAATGAGTGTGCATGTCTCTACTGTTTTTTGACAACGCTTTAAGGGCACTTCTGTGCGATAGCTTGCTGCAAAAATACATGATGCAAATGTAACATTTAGATATTTAAGAATTTAGATATTTAAGAATTTCAGCTGGTTGTTTTTCTGTGGACAAATACTATACATATGTCTCTGAATGATACTATATGCAGTAATGATGGAAGAGTGTTATGTTTGAGGCCAGGCAGCAAATTATATAAAGTTCAAGGAAAATGCATTCCAAAACAATTACTGAATGTAACAACATTAACAATTTTAAAATTAAAGTGCTATGCATTCGAGTATTATGAAGAAAATATTGAGCTTGGTTTTATATGTTTGGTTAGAGTGAGATGTTTGTGGCCATGTTGTGCAAGTATATCATAAAAATGAACAGTAGAGCAGCAGAAATGCTACTTTTAAAGTTCTTTAAAAGTAGAATTTGTTTTTATACATACATATCTCCTAATAGTTTGGAGAGATAATCCACAAAAAATTTTGTTGTTATTATTATTATCTTCTAATCTATTTATTAATTTATTTTTTTAAGTTTTTAGTCCAATGAAACCTGGTTTTGAGCATCCGATCTTTGCTATTATGCATCTCTGTAACCGAGCAGTAGAGGGCATACTTTCTTCAGGAGATGGCGCTAGCTAGTTCCTCTGAAAGACTAGTGTTTTATTTAGCTGGTTGGTACTGTGTCCTTTTTGTCTTTCAGTGTAGCCTGCTCACATGCAGGTACTGGAGATAGGATGAAGGATACATTCTTATCTCTGATGTGCAATACAATCCTTAGGGTTGAGTCAATAGTTACTAAAAATGTGTATTTTTAAATTATTTCAAGAAATATGTTTTGATAAATGAGAGATTATATACTTGTTATTCAAATACATTCTGTAGTATTTTTCATAAATTCAGTTCTCTTTAAATCTGAGCTATTTCAGTTGGCTATGATCAGCCAACAGTCTTAACAAAAGCAATCCCAGAGAACCCCCAGAGCAAATAACTGATTGTCAGCGTCGGTAGATTACCTTTGTGGTGCTGTTAAATGCTGTTTTCCCCTTACCAGAGAACTGACTACACACTGGATAATTTGAGAGTGTGTTTTCAAGTATTTCTCTGTTGCAAGGATATAGAAGTTTTTTTTGCTTTCTTTTTAAATAGAGGTGAAATGGAGGTGAGTAAATGGTTTCTAAATGTGGATATTTCGCATAGGAAGATCCCTTACAGGAATGGGTATAGATTCAGGATAGGCATAGCATGTCCACTGTATTCCAGGTTTCATCTCTGAAGACAGCTGCCTTAGTGAGTCTAACACCTTCTCTGTGGCTGCACTGCGCACAATCAGAGGTGAGCTATAAAACAGCATAGACAACAAAATGTTTCTGTATACATGCACTTTAATAATATCAGGAAAACAAAAAAAAAATCTCATACTAAAGATTAAAATGTATACATTTCTAATTTGAGGCTGCATATTGCAATTATATTTGCAATGTTGCACCTGAACATGTGGAAGTAAAACTCCTTCCCATGGCATTTGCCTACTGATTCACATCTGTTATTTTAGAATTTTTCCCTGATGTTGCTTGGTCATCATCAGTGTATGACCTCATCATATATTAAAAAAAAAGCACCATAGGAGAATTTATAATTGAGAAACATAGGGCAAAGCCTGAAGAGACAAACAACACAATGTGATCTGTTAAACCACCACTCTGCTTATGACATATGGTTTCACTTGATGTTCAGAGAGTTATAGTTTTAATTTCACACAAATTTTGCTTGAGAAACAAACCAACTATTTTTTTTTTGTATAGTTTTCCTGTCAGAGTTTCCTTAGAACAAAGTTTCTGATACTATTTTGGTAATTTTCTCCAACTTGGCAAAAGAAGTCTTACTGTGGGTATTTGTTTGCTTTTTTAAAGTGCTGAAAATAATAATCAGTTATGAATAACAGAAAAAGATTTGTTCCCTGGAAAAGGGAGAGCCCAGCATGTAGTGCCTCTGCAGCAGGCTAAGAGTTTTTCTGGTATTATAAAACTTCAAAATAGTTGCTTAAGATAGTATCTGCAAATACAATTCCTTCCTGGAATGTCACTGGAATACCAATTCTCTTAACATTTCCTGATTATTTTGGTTTTAAATAAAGAGCTTTTGCTTGCATAACCTTGAAACATTCAGGAATCTGACTGCAAAACAACAGTTAATATTCCTGAGGATGACTGTGGGAAGAAGACAAGTGAATTTGGGCACGTCCAAATTCTAATTATGTGTAAAAGAATAAAATAATTCTGACAAGTAAATACCACAGCTGTCTGCAGCTGTGGGTTTGTGTGGATGGTTTTGAGGCTGGAACTTTTATTGTCTATTGCTTAGCTATAGTATCTGCCATATGTTTTTTCTCTGATATGATTGGGTTTGCCAAGAGAATGTCAAAGAAGAGCCATCTCAGTGTCACAATGGTGCAATAGCAATAAAATTTATTCACAGCTGAAAACTGCCATTTCTGGAGAAAGCTCACAGACGTGAGATGAAAAATGTCTTTCTGTGGAAAAGATTAACCTGAAAAACCACCCCAAAACTTTTTTTTCCCCCAATGAGGAAGGGCACTTAGGGTTTGAATTGATTCACTAAACACCCCAATAAGCACTTCTGATGAAAGAAAAGTGTTGGGAGGACAAATCAAAGGGTAATGGCAAGATGAGAAAACAGGATCTCTTTGTGAAGAGCTATGGAGTAGGTCATCTAGCTAGTCCTCTGGAATATGGATTGATAGGCTTCATCCTATGGCTTCTATGTCACGTAATAAAGTAGAAAAAGCTGAAGAAGCATGGAAAAGTCTAGGCAAGTGTCTTGTTGCTCAGCACTGGCAATTCTACATGTGAATGAAAACAATTTGGTAGGCCACTGAAAGGACTCCTATAGATCCCTAGAAAGTTGAGCAGTAACTTCATATGAATTGTTAGACTTTAAGACTTTTTTGATTTGTGCACAGATAGAATTCAGTTCAGTCCATGAAAGCTACTGGACTGCAGTTGATTTGCTCAAAACCAGAAAACAAGTTTGGGGTGAGACGATAACTAAATGCAGGTATCTCAGGTTCTGCATATTTTGCTTTAAACACTGGTCTGTCTCAGTTTCAACTGACATGCTGCGACACATTGCTCTTTCCTTTGAAGAAGGAAGACTGAAAACTTGACTGTGTGTGCATTTGCTTTCTTCACCAGTGAGCTTAGCACTCTGCAGACTCAAAGCTTTGGGTAGAAAGTATTTAACAGATTAACTAGGAAATGTAAAGTTCTCTGAATAAAACACTCTCAAATCTAATGTTAATGGTGTATATAGTTGACTGATAGTGCTCTTTATATGACATCAGCACTCCTGAGCAGAAATAGAAAAGATAAAAAACCAGATTGCATTACAGTACTGTAGTCTATCAAGCTGTCTGGTCTTGGGACTCAAAAACATAGCTATGGTAAACTTCAAAAACATGTAATGTTGAAGTAATAATGTTATCTATCCTGAAAGTTAACCCACAATAAAATGTGGTTTTGTCCTGAAAAGCACTGCATTCTCTGGTTCTTTTTGTTTGTTTTAGTTTTGGGGTTTTTTTTTGTTTGTTTGTTTGTTTTTTCCCTGGAAAAGCTAGCACTAGCAAACATTAAGCTTTGTGTTTAAATATTGACAGCAATGTACACCATGAATTTTTAATAAGCCAATTATCAAAGAAATATCTGCATTTGTTTCTGTGCAAATGTAAGGGTAGCATAAATAGTTCAGTGGACAGAATGTCAATTGCAATGAAACAGAAGCATTATAAAGCAAAACTGCAGCTCTCAGAAGGCACATTATTAAACCCAATAATACTATGAAGAAGAACCTGTGATTGTTGAAAGCATCTTGATTTTGGAACCGGTTGAAGGTTATAAACTTAAATTTTTAAAGTTTCATTAGAAAGAAACCAGTGCCCTAACTTGTAAGATATGATTTACCTCTAACATTAAGGAATGAATATTACAGAAAAGCAGAACAGCAAATTGTGTAGCTGTAGCTTTTTAGAAATGGGAATGTATTTTTATAGGGAAGTATTTCTTCAGTATGTTATTGCAGACTCCTGTTGATGCTGGCAGTTAAATTTGTATGATAGCTTTTTATTGTAAGGTTATTTCCAAAACACAGACCCTTCTTCACCTGGCAAAGTACTAAGAAGTCCTGCTTATGGAAAGCTATGAATATAAATGGGAGTACATTTTTAAGTAGGAATTTCTTCCATTTGAGAAACCTAACATGGAAATACCCTGCTTCTAGCTATTTTTGAGGCTAAGATGTACACTTGTGAAAGACTTAGGTATCTAATAAGGAGAACGTGAAGTCTATGAGGTGGGACAAAATTTGAAACAGTCTTTTTTCTAATAAAGGCCACCTGATTGAGTTGCATGATAGTGTGTGCATATGGTATCATTCCAGCAATCTGTAGTTTCAGAGTTGAAGTACTGTAGCAGGTAAAGGCTAACACAAAGGTCTTAAAATGTAGAAACAGTTCTCTTTTCCTTATAAAAGCATAGCTCAGAACATGTTGAGAAAATAAGGAATTCCTGGTGTTGTTCTGAGTTTTTAATTGTGAAAATGAAGGGGTAGGAATAAGCATAATTTATAGAATGATTATTTATGTCGTCAGTGAAAGCTTTCATAGCTTCCACTGAAGCACCTTTTGGTTTTCATCATTTATGAAGAAATATGTAACTTAATACAGCCTGGACATCCTTATTCCTTGTGCTGATTGTTTTCTGCACCAAGATGGGAAAGATCTGTCACATCACTGGATTCCAGTTCAAGTATAACTATTACATTAACTGCTTTTCAGCTCACGGGGAGCATACTACTACATTTTTTCCCAGTGCCAAAACATGGTTGCTGTGGTTTATAGCCATTTTTCTTCCCAATGTATTTTGAACTTATAAAAATCCACTCCACTAGGCTTCATGTAGTCTAAACTTTATATCCTCCCCTCTGCTTCCTTTTTGCCTTTGTCTCAAGTAGATAACACACACCCTCCTCCTTTCCCGACACCTTCTCAAATAATTTAATAATAATACCCAGAAAACTGAACCTTTTAGTTTGTTAACTTTATGAAGGCAATGGGACATTAGGAACATTAATCAACATAGCAGAATGATGCAAGTGTTCCCCTTCATGAATATCCTGCATGAAATAGCCATGAGAACAAGCTGTTCTTTTTTGCTGCTAGAGCACTGCTCTTTCTGGCACTTAATACCTCACTGAACTCCATTACTTTACAAGACCTTCAAAAATCGCCTCGAGTCTGCTACATTAAAGCCATACATTTAAGTGCAGAGCTTTGTGATATTATCTGCTCAAAGCAGTCAGCCTCTGCACCTCTCTGTTTGCTATTCATTACGTATGAATAGCACTTACATATATAATGGAAATCTACAGTACTTATGACAAGATCTCAAAAGATGCAGAGGAGAGATTTTTTTGTGTCTTCATGTTGTAATTGGTTTTGCTTAAACCACACAGGAACTCATAGAACAAGCTCCTGTTGTGAAAACTGTGTAAAGTTTGCAGTACCTAAACAGGTGGTATTCCTCCCTCTTCTTTGTATGTGGTGCCTGTAAGCAGAAAGAGCTTTTCATTCATTACCTCCCTTCAGTTCCTGCTATTAAAATACAGATGGAACTAAGTACATGGGAAGAAGCACTGGTTTCAGAACAATCAATGTGGTTTAAACAGTTTCAGCTCATCCTTTCTCATTATGTTGACAATTATGTGGATTGCGTGGTGGTTTGACTGGATGCTGGTTGCCAGATGCCCCTGATGCCATTCTATCACTCCCCTTCTCAACTGCACAGCATCCTTTGGGTGCATCCGGCTGCTCCAGTGTGGGCTCCTCTCTCTGTGGGTCCACAGGTCCCACCAGGAACCTGCTCCAGCATGAGCTTCTCACAGGGTAATAACCTCCTTTGGGCATCCCCCTGCTCCAGTGTGGGGTCCTTCATGAGCTGCAGATAGAATCTGCTTCCCCATTGACCTCCATGGGCTGCAGGGGCACAGGCTCATCATGGTCTGCATCACAGGCTGCAGGAGAATCTCTGTTCTGGTATCTGAAGCACCTCCTTCCCTTCTTTCTACACTGACCATGATGTCTGCGTGTTGTTTATCTACCTCACATATTCTCATTCTTTTCTTTTGGCTGCTGCTGTGCAGCAGCTTTTTCCCCTTCCAAAATATGTTTTCCCAGGGGTGCTAGCATTGATGGGATGAACTTTGTCCAGCAGTGGGTCCATCTTGGATCTGGCTGGCACTGGCTCTGCTGGACACCACTGAAGTCACCCCTGTAGGCCAGCCCTGCTAGCAAAACATTGCCATGCAAACCCACCACAGACTGTAAGAGATTTTAGCAGAAATTAGTGGTATAGTTCTTGTTACTGTCCAATTGTAAATCATAGATAAATGCCCAACATACTACTAGTGTAATTACTGAGACACAGAACTGGAATGCAAGGAAGGGCATTCTGTAATCAGACTGTCATGGTTTGAGCATGTTTTGAGGGTGTTTTTGTTCAAGGTTTTTTCCAGCCAGGTGGAGGAGGGGAGGCCGGGAGGAAGGAGAGACAGGACACCTGACCCAGGCTAGCCAATGAGGTATTCCATACCATAGCACGTGATGCCCAGGATGCATACTGGGAAAGAGAGCTGGAGGGGTAGAGCTCTAGAGGAAAATGGAGGAGGGAGCACATGGTGCTCGGCCGGGCAGGGTGGAGTGAGTTATGGGTCGGTGGCTGGTGGGGTGTTGTATTCTTTTCACTTGCTGTTTGCTGTATCATTATTATTTGTAGTAGTAAATGGCAGTAGGGGTTTTGTGTTATGCCTTAGCAATTAAACCGTTCTTATGTCAATCCGTGGGGGCTGCATTCTTTGGATTCTCCTTCCTAACTCTCCGGGAGTTGGGGGACTTGGTTTAAACCACGACACAGACAAATATTCTTATTGTAGTTTTCTGTCTAAGTATACATGATCTGACTGGATTTCTGAGAATCCTGGTAAAATCACTTAAATACTTGAGGTTTTCATTTAATCCAGTTTTACTCTAGTTATTCATAAAATAGACTTTCTGTCATGGTATATTTGCAATAGTTGCTGGGAGTCAAATTGAGGAGTTAATTGTGTTCTATTAGAGATAACTAGATGAATCTTTCAGCAGAGAAGTCAAAACTAATTCAGATAGTTGAAATTAATATGGGGAACAAGATTTTTTAACCCTCTATCACTATCTCAGTGCTTCTTTTGAGGCTTGAAGCAGAATTTAACTTTCATCACTTTTGTTAATTAATCCACTGGTGATCAAAGCCAAATCCCGTGGAAGAGTCTGCATATCTCAAACGTCCATGTTGTGTGCTGCTAGTGGGAAGCTATAGAGAAGCAGCATGTCCTTCAGCAGAGGAGACAACGATTCCTTCAGCCTACATTACCTAATTCATTCACCAAAAAATTATTTTACTGTTATCAGTTGACAGGTATCTGAAACAAATATGCTTCTCCCTTGTTTTACATGGTCTTTTATTATATATGGCATTGTTATTTCTACAGCTTTTGGAAATCTTGACATGAAAATATTAAGATTGGATAATAATTCTAAAATACCAATATTATTGTTTTTCTTGTAGTTGAAAGGAAAGCAAATCACAGTCAAATGACATGCCAAACTTAGTTAAGTAAAATATATACATCTATGGTAGAAATAATAATTATCACTGTTGCTAACATGATCATTTTGTTATAACAAAAGGAAAAGAAAAACACATTAGCTGGGTGTTCTGACATAATTTCCCAGACTGGGTGAATCTTTTTAAATAAAAGAGAAAAGGTAATGTCATTTTCAGAATATTGGAAATTGAGGTCTTTATTTAAATAACTTACAAGGATATACTCAACTTAAGACACATAGGCACTAGACTTACTCAGATAAATGTTAGTGTGTTTATAAACCTGCAAGATTTGACCTTAAAAGGGCTTGAGATAGTATTGATACTCACATATCAAAATCAATGGAAAGAAGGGAGATAAAACTTTCCTCAGAGGTCAGTGCAGGGAAGGGAAAAAAGTGTAACATGTCTGTCACATTTTCTTTTCTGGTTTGTGGTTTGTTGCTTTTTTTTTTTTACTACTGTTATCTATGACACTTGCAAGAGAAGCAATTCACAATACTTTAAGATTATCAGCAGTTAAATCACAAACATTTCTGAATAGCTACAGTTTACAGGAATAACACCTGTTCTATGTAAATTATGATTTTTTTTTAGTATTAAAAACCTGAATTAAGATATGGAATAAGACATTAGCTTTGGAGTTCTGAAGGTACTCAAAAGCTGCAGGCAGTTTATGCTTAATTGGCTCTCCAAGGTAGAAAACAATTCTGGATAGACAGATCCCTTAACACATTATCCTTCATCCCCACCTTGGACTTACTGATCTGAAGGAGAGATTGAAGAGAAGTATAGGTACATTCTAGCCAGAAAAGTGGGTAGGTCAGTTACCCACCAAGAAACTAATTTCTGACTGTCTGGAGAATTTTCTGTAAAAATCAAGAGTGTATTATTTGTCCTAAATTATGTTCTGTTGAAGCAAATAATGCTAATTTGGTAATTGTTCTTGAGAAAAACAGTTGCTGAGATTATTCCAAAGTTGAACAGCTATAAAGAAGTTCTGATTTATTTAACTTATAGTTGACTATTTTTTTCAGATTACATACAGTTGCTTTCCTATAAGGAGTTTCTGGACTGCAAGCACTAAGAGGCATGAGGGTGAGGCTATAGATATTCAAGGTGAGGCTATAGATGTTCAACTGCCTGTATGCTGTCATCCAAGAACTGTCCATGATTCTGCTTACAGAAGCTTTGGGCCATTAAACAAAATCTGATTTTTCTGACTGTGATAATGCAGTTCAAATGTCTCTGCTCCCAGTGATTCCATACATTCTGGATAGATCTGAGCTCTTTCCATAAGCAAAGCAACTATACCAATGTACACTAGATTAGCTACGTATTGCTAAAAGAGGATTCCAAAGAGTAGCATAGGAATTGCTTACTAAGAGCTATAGTCACAGTAAATATAAAGGAGGCAATTTTTAGTACCTCCTAAGAAATGTTATGTAAATATTAGCCCATAAACATAAGATGATAAAATATTGCTAGCAAAGGAAATCAGTATGAATAACTGTTCTTGGTTCGTCAGAAGCAGTAACTTTTCTTCTTAATAACTGGTGCAGTGCTGTTTTTTTTTTTACTTTTGGCCTGGGAACAGTGCTGATAACACTGTTTTTAGTTGCTGCTCAGGAATGTTTACTCTGACCAAGGACTTTCTGAGTCTCATGCTCTGCCAAGGAGGAGGGGAAGCCAGGAGGAAGCAGAGACAGGACACCTGACCCAAACTAGCCAAAGGGGTGTTCCATACCACAGCACATCATGGCCACTATATAAACTGGGGGCAGTTACCCAGATGGGTTAGATCACTGCTCAGGTTGGGCTGGGTATTGGTTGGTGGGTGGTGAGCAGTTGTATTCTCTTCCATTGTTATTTCACTTACCGTTATTATTATTGGTGGTAGCAGTGGTGGTTAGTGTCATACCTTAGTTACTGGACTGTTCTTATCTCAACCTGTGTGAGTTACATTCTTTCAATTCTCCTTCACAACCCTCTAGGAGGAGGGGGAGGAAACAGGGCGGGGAGTGAGCGAGCAGTTGAAATGGTTCTGAGTTACCGGCTGGGTTTAAACCATGACAATAACTAAATTTTGGGACATTATGAGAGATAAAACTAATACCCAACACCAAGTTTTAGCTTAATTCCAAACACAAGAATTGTGGCTGTCATGAAGCACTGTGACACATGTTAATCCAGTTCAAAATGAGTATTTGGTTATTCCTGCATTCTTTTCCTTGTTTCTCTACAAAAATGCAATACTTGTAGATAAGATAATTTTTAAGGTTTGACATGGTTTAAACTCAGTCAGCCATGCAGCCGCTCTCCCACTTCCCCTCCTTCCTTCCCCCTCTCCCAGAGGGATGCGAAGGAGAATTGAAAGAATGTAACTCACACAGGTTGAGATAAGAACAGTCCAGTAACTAAGGTATGACACAAACCACCACTGCTACCACCAATAATAATAACGGTAAGTGAAATAACAATGGAAGAGAATACAACTGCTCACCACCTGCCAACCAATACCCAGCCCAACCGAGCAGTGATCTAACCCATCTGGGTAACTGCCCCCAGTTTATATAGTGGCCATGATGTGCTGTGGTATGGAATACCCCTTTGGCTAGTTTGGGTCAGGTGTCCTGTCTCTGCTTCCTCCTGGCTTCCCCTGCTTGGCAGAGCATGAGACTCAGAAAGTCCTTGGTCAGGGTAAGCATTCCTGAGCAGCAACTAAAAACATCGGTGTTATCAGCGCTGTTCCCAGGCCAAAAGTCAATAAAACAGCACTGCACCAGCTACTAAGGAGAAAAATGACTGCTACTGCTGAACCCAGCACAAGGTTGAAGAAGAAATAAAGATAAATTTGAAGGAGAGTCTTTTTATTGACTTTATTAGATTCAGTCTTTCATCTTTTATTTAAAAAAAAGGGGGAAAAAGTCACCCTTGAAGAAGCTTGGCCATTCAGGGGTAGGGTTTAATTCCTCTTCAGGTGCTACAACAAAGTATAATATAAAAAAATCATTTTCCCCTTTTAAAGCAAAAGGAATATCTATGCAGAAGTGATATTACTGTCATATTCAGGGGGTCATGATAGAAGTGTATGTGTTTATTCTGCTTATGTTTCTCATTCCAAAAATTACTTCTGATATCTTAATTCACTGACTAGTCTATTTTGCCCTCACATTTCACTCCCAGTGTTATTTATTCTCCAACAGTGCAATTTGTCAACAAGACTCTTTTTAGGCCCAGTGTTAGTTCCACTAGTTACTGTCTAATGATTTTTTTTTAATGTGCTTTACTTGCATTTTACAGTTTTTCTCTGGGTTGTAAGCCATTTTCACAAAAAATGCTCCCGATAAGGTGAATGGAATTGCTCACTGCAAAAGTAAATAGACTGAACTCAGCACTAAGAAAAGCTTATTGAAGCATACATTTAACTGTCCCGCATGTTAATGTTATGACTGTAATTATCTTGTGACTATGAAGTCACCTTTTATATAGAGTTAGCAGATGAGCAACCCCTAAGGTGATGTTTCTCTCTAGTTTTGTTGTGCATACTGGGAGTGAGAGTATAGAGGATGCTAAGTATTGTTTTATTCCTTCATAATTGTATTAATTATCTAACCTCTCTTCTTTTACTTGCATGAAAAAGTTTTCCACCAAAAAAGGAGGGCAATCTTACCACAGACTTGTACTGACTTGTTAAGCAGATTTTGCTCCTTCATCCTTTATTTCTGAAACAATATTCTGATTACTAATAAATATATTTCATGCTATCTGAGTTTTATGGTTTAGAATAGAAGATGGGATGAAATAAGAGCATTCTGGATTCTCTCCCTCTCTCCTGAAGTACACAGCCAAACAGAGCAATTGTCCAGCAGTCATTTAGGAACAGATTGAATGCAGATGAAAAGATCTTGAGGAGGTGCATGCACACACCAATGTTGGTAACAAGATATATTCTGTCCATGAGAATGTACCACTAACTGCAACTCTGTTTACAGATAAAATTCCTCTCAAGCAAGTGGCCTAAACAATGTTTCATATTTTTCAAGTGTTTTGGGATATTTAAAGTGTTAATAATTTCAAACAGACAATTATTTAGATTATTTATCAAGAAATTTTTAGTATTTTTAAATTGTGTCTTTTGCTTTGGGATTGCTTTAGAAAAAGCATATGTTCAAAAATGTTTAAACTGATTCCTAAAAACAAAAGGAGTAGCTGATGCTGATAATCCATGTATGCTGAAGTTGCTGAAAAAGTTAATTTTTTGTTTTGGAAAAGTGGTTTCTGAGGAGGGCAGGATGCTATGTTTTTACCTGTCTTACTGGTCTCTGCTTAACAATGAAAATTGTAATACTGACTTAATGAACATGTTGCTCATACTTCAGCAAAAATCACACAGTCAATAGATACTAGAATTAATCTGCAGATATGTAAAAATATTTAAAATAGATGTTGTTAATGTAAATTACCAAACATTCATATTTGATTTTATTTTTTGATCGTTATTTTTTGTGTAGATAGGCTGTATGATAGCCTCAGTTCTGTAGTTTGTGTTCATTTGTTTCTGCTACTGTCGTAGATAATACCAAAGTAAGCTTTTAATTTCAGCTCTCAGGGGAGGACTTTATGATATCGAATCCCTCTTTGCAGATTCTTATACTATTGTTTTTCATCTCTTAAATGGAAGTAGTTCTGAATAAATAAAATGCTCTGTAGAATTTTGAAATCTCAGTTTCTCTTGCGGGTGATTTACGTTCTGATTAATGAAGATTTGTTTGTTTGCTTTAACAGTTGTCTTTTAATAATAATTTGCTTATTTGAAGACAGAAGCTTGAACAGACCATTTTTTGATTTACCACAGTTCTGAGTCGTTTCTGCAGCTCGTATCATCAATACAACTTCCTCCATCCAAAACCAGAGTTTGCCTCTCAGTGCAAAGATCCACATTTATTCTGTTCTTTCACTTTGAGGACAGGAGTGCCCTTAGAAGGAAGAAAAAGTCATTTCAAGAGCTGCACAGGAAAGCTTCTACAACAGCTGTCTGCACTGTATTTGTACTGTGGGTAAGTAGGGGAGTTTGAATACATACTGTAATTATGAACATAATAGCACATTATGATAGCCTTAATAAATAGCACCAACATGAATCTTATCTTAGTGGTGACACTAATGATCAATAATGGCCAAGCCTGTTACCTTTACAACATGTTTTCAAGCCTAAATCTTGAAGACTAGATATACTATTACTGAAACAAAAAAATAATGCAAAACCTTGTCACTAATCTCACTGTTTTATGAAAATCTCCAAAAATATAAAACAGAAGGAAAAGACTACAAACATTATTTTTTTTGTTTGGTTTTCATGCAAAAATAATAGGAAGCTGCATGGACACAGCTGCATTCCATATAACCATATTTACTCAATATTGGGCATTTAAAGGTGTAAGGATGGTAGAAAATTCTGCCCCACCCCCATCATACTGATTAAAGTACTTGCAAACTTTAATAACACTTTGGACAGAAGAATGTCTATCGTAGCCAGTTTTCCTTTGGAAATGGTTACTTGCATGTCTGTTACTGTCTTCCATCAATACCTTTTAATGGATTGATTAGTTTCAATCACATTTGAATGAATTTTCCACATGTTTACCTAGGGGAGGGGAATTAAAGGCTGAAGATTAATTTCTCTTTATTAAATATCAGATGCTAGGTTAATGTTTGGACCTGACGATCTTAAAGGCCTTTTCTAACCTAAATGATTCTATGATTATTCATACAAAGATTATGTCAACCATCAAAGGCCTCCAGACTTCCAATTTTGGCACTAGGAACTCCTCCAAAGAAAATACACCTGTTCCTAGAAGACACTTCATTGATTTGTGTCTCTGGGCTTCTCATGGAGCTATTTGTTTTTTGCCATATTCCTTCCCTTGAATATAAAAAGACTTTGATCATTAAAATGAATTAATGTCATCAGTGTTTACGAATATGTAAAGGGTGGGTGTCAGGATGATGGAGCTAGGTTTTTTTCAGTGATATCCAGTGGTAGGACAAGGGGTAATGGGTGTAAACTGGAGCATAGGAGGTTCCACGTTAACATCAGGAAGAACTTCTTTACTGTAAGAGTGACAGAGCACTGGAACAGGTTGCCCAGGGGGGTTGTGGAGTCTCCTATGTTGGAGATATTCAAGGCCCACCTGGGGAAGTTCCTGTGTGATGTACTCTAGGCTACCCTGCTCTTGCAGGGGGGTTGGACTAGATGATCTTTTGAGGTCCCTTCCAACCCTTGGGATTCTGTGATTCTAGAAATGAAATATTATTATCAAAGATTCTCTTTGGATAGTGTTTTACAGATACTTTATGAAAGCATGTGGAAATTTTGCTTTCTGGTCTTTCTTTGTCAACAAAATTATGTAGCTGTGGAGTACTGCAATCACATCTGAAGTCCCCTACTGGAACAGGGATGTCAAGCTCACTGATAGTGTTATGTGATATTGCTGGTGCTTTTTTTACAAGAGGTAACCCTAATGCATAATGCTTCGTAGAATTTCTGGAAGCTGTCTCGCATCTTTGACAGAATATGTCATCTCTCATATCTTATGATATAGGGAGAATCACAGACTCTCATTAAGAATGATCATGCTTATATCCCAAATCTCTCATGAAGAAATACCATGTTTGTTATCTTTTGTTGGCTTGTTCGCCATCAGTGACAGGGCTATAGTAAATATATATGGAGACCTCCAGCTGTATCAGCTGAGTTGTTATTTCATTATATAAAGTGAAAATGTGCTTTATTGGTTTAGGAAAGAGTTAACAGAAGAGTTAACAGCCACAGTCTTAGGAAAAAACAGTCTTATGCCGCATTACTTTGTTCTGCAGAGAGGAGCAGATTGTAAGTTTTAACTCCTACTATGAATAATACAATTTCCACCTTTAAATGAGCTATCTTAGCGGCATTGTAGACAGTTACAGCCTGTTGATGTGGACAGGCCAGTCCTCAGCTAATCTGCCAGAGCCTTTGCCTTGCCAACATGGACAATTTTAGTTACTTTAGGAAACATTAGGCTGAATATTTCATTCATTATTCTAATAAATTATAAACTGTACTCAGTTTCACTTTCCTAGCTTTGTTTGGGTTATGGTTTGTCATGATGCATGCACAGTAAGAGTTGTCTAAATACCAACAATTGTTTATTTGGTATTTGCTGTGAAGCTGTACACAGAGTAACAATAATGCAGAAAAGCAGGGAGTAAGTATTCCAGAATTCTTGCCTGAGAAATTATATTATCCATACAAAACCAGCCAATGTTAAAAATCAGACAATTTTTGAGTTATAGAGACTCAGCAAGCTTTGTTCAGACTTAAAGGAAGGACTGTGTGTTGCAAGATCTACGTAATTTTCCTGGCATAATTTTTTTTTGCCTAAAACAAGATTACTTACGCCTGAATTCCCCTCACTTGCATTTTCATATCACTATGGCTTTTATAGCTCTACTGTCGTATTTATATGCTTCATCAAAAGAAACAGATCTACTTTAAAAAGAATTAAAAAGTCAGAGTTAAATTCTACTCAAACATCTTCTTCCCACTAGAACATAAGAATTTCACTAATGGAATGGTCTTTATCATATTATATTAACCATACAAAATATTGTAACTGGTATTTGGGCCTACACAGCAAATGCTCTTCTACTTTCAAATAAAGAAACCCTTCATCTTCCTCATACCATTGCAGAAACCTTAATTTTAGCCTCAATGTGTTTAGTAAATATTCAGTATTATCCTCAAGGCAGAGGTCCTATAAATTTGTAGAATACCTGTGACTAGTTTAATATAAGTAGTCTTTATTCATAGAATCATAGAATAGTTAGGGTTGGAAAGGACCTTAAGATCATCTAGTTCCAACACCCCTGCCATGGGCAAGGGACACCTCACACTAAACCATATCACCCAAGGCTTCATCCAACCTGGTCTTGAACACTGCCAGGGATGGAGCATTCACAACCTCCCTGGGTAACCCATTCCAGTACCTCACCACCCTAACAGTAAAGAATTTCTTCCTTATATCCAATCTAAACCTCTGCTGTTTAAGTTTCAACCCATTCCCCCTTGTCCTATCACTACAGTCCCTAACGAACAGTCCCTCCCCAGCATCCTTATAGGGCCTCTTCAGATACTGGAAGGCTGCTATGAGGTCTCCACGCAGCTTTCTCTTCTGCAGGATGAACAGACCCAACTTTCTCAGCCTTTCTTCATACAGGAGGTGCTCCAGTCGCCTCATCATCCTCGTGGCCCTCCTCTGGACTTGTTCTAACAGTTCCATGTCCTTTTTATGTTGAGGACACCAGAACTGCATGCAATACTGCAGGTGAGGTCTCCCGGGAGCAGAGTAGAGGGGCAGGATCACCTCCTTCGACCTGCTGGTCACGCTTCTTTTGATGCAGCCCAGAATACGATTGGCTTTCTGGGCTGGGAGTGCACATTGAAGCTGGCTCATGTTAATTTTCTCAGCGAGCAACACTCCCAAGTCCTTCTCCACAGGGCTGCTCTGAATTTCCTTTTTGCCCAACTTGTAGCTGTGTCTGGGATTGCTCCGACCCAGGTGTAGGACCTTGTAAATGAAATAAAATACTCTGTCTCTTAGTAGACTCATCATTTGAACAGTTAGGGAGGTATTTGTATGAAGCACATACTTTGTCTAAGTTCTCAGTGTAGGTGGCGTAAGAAAGAGGCAGCACAGCAGGTTGACTTCTATAATAACCTTGATACTCAGTTGAAATTTGACAAAGAACCTGGGAACTCAGTTTCCATGAAGCTAGTGCTAATGGAAGATGAATGATGAATCTGGCTTCTCACACTCTTTATTTTATGGATTTCTTTGGTACAAGTTGGAGCTTGGGAGGGAACTAAACCTGCAGTTCTTTTGTCTGTGCCTGTCTGTGCTTTCCCACAAAGCCATTCAATCAGCCACTGTTTGGGATACCTCCAAGGACTTTTGGTATTGATTCAGTGGTTTTTTTTTGCTTTGAATTAGTAGCCAGCTTTGGCTCAGAAATGTGTGCTCTGGTATCTTACTCTGTTTTGCATGGAGGAATAGAACATAAAATTACTGGAACACAAGAATGATGTGCTATTCACAGCTAAAATGAGATTAATTCATTCAGTCTTTGAAAACCTCAACAAATGTTTTTATTAGACTTTTAGGAGTTATCTCATAGCCAGGCATGGCATCTCCTTTCTCTTTCTCTACCCCTCAGGAAAAGCAACAGCAATTTAATTTTAACCATGCTTAATATTTTGTAGGAGTATGACAGACTGTTATAAAGCTTTCGCTTTGATCTTTATGGATGGGAATGAAGTAATAAAAAACCCAACAGTGATCCTTTGGAAAACATAATTTCTTATTAGTACTTGGTTTACACTTGGCAAAACAGCAGTCTAACAGGGACACTGAAGTCACTTGACACCATTTTTGTGCCCACCTTCTATAAAGAAAGACAGAAGGCATTCACAATGTAGAGCTTCTATGCATTGCTGTTGCACAGTCTTCATGTCTGGAGAAGAGTCTTCTGACACTTGAAATGTTTTCTTTCTGTCCACCTTTAATGTTGATTGATGTAATTAAAACATGTCAAACTGTGAAGTGTAACTCATTGTTCTCCACAGGAAGTGAAGATGCTTGATACAGAAGACTGGAAAACTGGTGATTCTATGTCCATGTCCTGTTGGCAAAACCTGTAAAAAAAAAAAGTAGTAAGTTTCATGGGTGTATGTGGAAATCATACAAAGACTGTGAAAATAAAATGGCTTGAGGGCCCATGCCAATGCCTGTTGCTCTAGTGCTGTGACCTACAGTTTTGGTCTTTCTTGTTTCTTCGGAGGCTGTGGAGAATAATGCTTCCAGCAATTTCTGAAATCACATTTTTCTGTTCAAATACTTTAAGAATTTGATATAAGAGGATGTATTAAATTATATAATTAAATTATATATAAATACATAATTTAAGAGGATATTATTTAAGAATATCCTCATACTATCTAACAGCTATGTACTGTTGTGTTTTGGTTTTTTTGTTTGTTTGTTTGTGTTCCCCACCCTTCACATCTTTTATTGGAATGATTATGCAATATTTTAATCTCACGTGGCAGAAACTATTAATATTGTGTTAGGGTAGCAACTCTTGTAATGGGAACCTCAGCCTTACTGAAGTGTTTATCATAAACTTTATTTATGATGGAAGTGCTAAACCCCTGGATAGCTATATCATGCCATCTCTCTTAATTCTTTGCTACACTGTAAAGATGAGCTACAGAGTTCAGATCTGGGCTTTTCTGAGACACATGCAATCCCTGGTTTTGCTCCTCCATTATATGGAATAAAACTAATCTCAACTGTATGCCTGGAGAATAAACTAAATGGATACAAACCATGGAAACTATGGAAGAACACAAAAGCCTGCATTGTTTGGTATCACATAGTATGAGAATATAAACTTTCACCTTGTATTTGGGATATTTCTCTTACCTTCAGGGGAAAAGCTGTAGAGGTTGGCAGGTCCTGTGCAAGGCATCTGGACATGCTGCCAGCTAGTGCACGGAAATACTTGCCTGGAAAAATAGAATGCATCCCTGCAGCATGGCTCACAAGAAAGGTGCTATCACAGATTAAATATGACTTTCTTGTAGCCCCTTCTAACCACCACTGACACTCCAAGATCCCTTCAGCACCATAATGAGGTCTTCATACAAACCAGAACTATGTCATGATCCTTAATGTAGGGAGGAGCTGAGCATGGAGCTGGGCAAAGAGGTGTTTGTGTATGCTTTGATTACAGTCACAGGCCAGATTTCAAGGGCAGTGGTAAAGCTTAGAGAACAATGGGGTTTAATTTCATAGACTGGGAACAGCAGTTAGCCTGCTTTTTTGTAAGAGTTGCTGTTCTTGAAGTATGGCAACCTACTTGTTGGTCAGCTGAGGGAGGAAAGGAGGAGTCAAGCAGCGAGTATGGTCAGGATGCAGGGGAGGCATGGTCTCTTAGGAGGCATCATAATCTCTTTCTGACTCAGATGGCAGTCAAGAGAAATGAAAGCTAGAATCTGGCAGACGGAAGGAACATAAAAATGGTTCCTGCCTGTGTCACCCAGGCTAAGCAAAAGCAGGAAGCATTGGGACCATTTGTCTTGGTTTGGAAATTGGTATGCCATCCTATCCTATCCTACCCTATCCCATCGCCTCCCATCCCATCCTACTCTATCCTGTCTTAGCCTATCCCATCCTATCCCATCCTACCCTATTCTGTCCTAGCTTATCGCATCCCATCCTACCCTATTGTGGAGACAGTGTTTTCTCACAGGAGAATGAATATTTGGTACATGAGCTCTGAATAACTCTGAAAGATACAGCAAAGCCATGAGAGGCCCGAGGAAGCTTAAGCAAGCAAGATAAGAAGAAGCTGGAATTCACTGAGTTATGAGAACTGTGGACTGTTGGCAAGCATTCAAGGTCAAGTTCTCACGCCTGTGCTTAACCAATTATATGTTAGTCACTAAGGGTCTTCAAGACAAGAATCCAATCATGATATGCCAAATTGCTGTAGGTGTGTGTAAGCAGTAGTATATAAGGAGTTAATGATTTGCAATAAATGGCTTTTTGTCTGATCGTATTGATCTCTGACTGAGTCCATTCCGCGGCACCCTATCCTCTCCTGGCCTATCCCATCCCATCCTATCTCATCCTACCCTTATCCTGTCCTATGCTATCCCATCCCATCCTATCCTATCCTGTCCTGCCTCATCCCGTCCCATCCCATCCCAATCTATCGCATCGTATCATAGTGTATTGTATCCTATCCTATCCTATCCCATCCTATCCTACCCTATTCTGTCCTAGCCTATTCCATCCCATCCTATCCTCATCCTACCCTACCCTATCCTGTCCTATCCTATCCCATCCCATCCCATCCCATCCTATCCTATCCTGTCCTGTCCTATCCCATCCCAACCCATCCCATCCCATCCCATCCCAGTCTATTGCATCATACCATATTGTATCGTACCGTATCCTATCCTATCCTATGCTATCCTATCATATCATATCCTAGCCTATCCTCTTCTGGTCTATTCCATGCCATTTGGTTCCATTCCATTCCATGCTATGCCATGCCATGCCCTGTTATTTCCCTGCAAGGGGGGTTTCAGATCCAAAACCACTTTCAAGGACACAAATCGAGTTAGCTTGATAAAACATTCCTTGCAGTCTGGCAAAAGAACGCTTCAGAGCTTCTGTTGTTATTTCCCATATCATTATTATTATTGGTGGTAGCAGTAGTGGTTTTGTGTTATACCTTAGTTATGAAACTGTTCTTATCTCAACCCATGGGAGTTACATTCTTTCAATTCTCCTTTGCATCCCTTTGGGAGTTGGGGGGGAGGGGGAGGAGGAGTGAGAGAGCAGCTGCGTGGCTGGCTGAGTTTAAACCACGGCATAGGCCAAGCAGCCCCTATCTCCTGAAGAGTGAGAATGTGAAGAATGAGCATTGATGCCAACCACACACAGATGTGCAAGAAGGTGTGGTACAGTGGGGCATTTTCCAAAGCATGACATGTAGCAATGACAAACACACTTTTGTCTTCCAAAATTTGCTCAGCTACTGCACTTCTTGGCCAGTGATCCATTAAAAATCCTCTCATACCTGCCCTGTACTTGTGTTGCGTGTAGGGAGAGCTGGAATGTAGTAGCTGCTGATAGAGCAGCAAGGCTGGAGCCCTTCCAAGAACAGGCTGCTGTGTGCAAGCAAGAACCCCCAAAGAAATGGAGCCAAGTGAAGAGCAGAGCTCTCTCCCACTATGAGCTTGCACTGGGCAAGAGAGCCAGAATGTGCCAGGTCACGACTGGTGCCTTGGACATGCAGGAGCAGGAAACAAGAACTGAGACTACAGGACCTGGGAGAACCCTGGCAAGTGTCTGTGCTCAGTGCTATAGAGGATAAGAAGGAATGCCTGGGGGCCACTCTGGGACCACCCTGGGAGTCTAGAAATCTCCCTCCCTTTGGATGAGGGGCACAAGGGCCACCTACGTGGAGCATGAACAAGCACCTAGTAGGGCCCAAAGGAAAAGGGCAAGCCTGCCCCCTGCCTCTCTACCCAAAATCCTTCAGAGGAAAACCTTTGGGGTACTGGCCTCACAGTGAGAAAGGATGTTGTATTGGGTGGGGGTTGGTCTCTTCTTCCAAGTAACAAGTGACAGAAAAAGAGAAAATGGCCTCAAGCTGCACCAGGGGAGGTTTAGATTGGGTATTAGGAAATAATTCTTCACAGAGAGGGTGGTCAGGTATTGGAACAGGCTGCCCAGGGAAGTGGTGGAATCACCCTCCCTGGAAGTGTTCAAAAACCATGTAGATGAGGCCCTCAGTGACATGGTTTAGTGATGGACTTGGCAGTCCTGGGGGTAGTGATTGGATGTGATGATCTTAAAGATCTTTTACAACCCAGTTGATTCCATGATTCTATAAGGTTTTACTAGGATTCTTTGTATATAGTGCAAATTACTGTTCCTTGGATGGTCAAAGTGAAGATGAGAGTTTTAGAAGATCCTGCAGTGTAAGGCATTCTCTTTCTTCATAATCACTAGAGCTGCAGGTTTTTAAGGACAAAGAAAAATTATACCAAAAAATCATTATATATTCCTGAATGCTTTAATAGTGGCTGAAATTAAAGAAGTAACCTTTCCTTTGCCACATAGAGAAACATGCATTTCCAAACAACACTTTTTCTCGGAAGTACATTATTTGTATTTACATTTTAAAACCCACAAAAATGTGTAAAGCAGAACTCATGGCTCACAGGCTCAGCCTCTTCAGTGTGACAAGCGGTGTTGCAAAAGTGCTTATGAACAAGAGAAAATTCAGCATTCCCCAACAAGCCTATTTTTTAATAATTCAATTCCATGAATGAGATATGGAGTAAATTCTCGCTTTGGGATACATCGACAATTCCCACTGTTTTCATAAGGAATTCTGTTACACACAACAAAGGAAACACCCTTTAGGAAAAGCTTCTTGGATGACTGTGAATTGGTTTTGTTTAGTTACTTCAGAAAAATTAATAAAAAGTAATCTGGTCCCGATTAATCTCTGATTTGAGCTTCAGCAAATGGGAAGTAATGTAGTGGGTGCAAGTAGGGTGGCAAAGAGGAGAATCAGGGTAAGGAATTTCTATAAAAGACTAAACAGATACGAAGACCTGTTCTCTGTTCATGATTTTGCACAATAGTACGTGAACAGTTAATTATACAATACCTAACTCATACTGTAATTAAGGAGGCAAACAAGTGGTTCAAAAAACAGTTTCAAAAGATGTCTTTCCAGAGCATTTTCAGGGAGCTGGGGCACATTGTGTTCTGTTTTCAATACAGCTGTACTGGGGCCATCTCTATATTGCCAGCATGTTGATCACAAATGGGTTCTTCTAAGAGCAGTGGAAGGCCACTCAGTTATTATAGCATAAGGATGTATTTACTGACTGCCCATAACCACATACAGAGACCTATTCATTGGGTGTCACAGATGAAACTACTCAGAACACTTTATTTACAGTATACGGGAGTTTTCTTATTGGTATGAGGCGTAAGAATACAATTTTGCTGCCTGATTAGTAAATTCAGCTTTTTATTCTCCACATATTTGCTGTTCAGTCTGCCTTCTGACTTTTTTTTTAATATATATGCATCAAAAATGAACCCTTTAAAGCATAAGTTTATTAAACTTCTGCTTAGCTGATGTGGCAAGCTGGATTCTCTTTGTTTTGTTACCAATTTTGCAGATTTTGCTGAGAGGAAATATATACTTTACACCATTTTTTTGCAAGATCATATTGATTTCTTACTTGGCAAAACATTTTCAGTTGACCTCAACTCAGCATCTCAGATTACACAGCAATTCCTGTATTGCAATACTTCAGTTTCAATTTTAGGTTACAAGTATATGTTGTGCAAAACATGCAACCTTTCAAGAGACCTACCTTTCAACAGAATAACAGGAAACCTCAAATTCAGATAGAGTTCTGAAACACACTAATGTTTTTCAGAAGAAGAGATGTTCCAGTAAACATAGGTTAAACAGATTACATTCACTGACTACATGATTACTCTCATTCTGAGCAAAGGAAAATTTTCTTTACTCATGAACAATAGCTCCAAAAGAACAATTGCCCCCAAGCTGAGCATTTTTTCTGCAGAACACTGTCATTTACAATACTTTGCTTCATGTCATTTGCACAGTGCTTCAGTCCACTCAAATATTTTAATGAAGATTTACCTTTCAGTTTTCAATTGTTATGGCATAGATTAGGGTTTTTTTTTTTCTGTTCTCCAGAACACTTTGGAACAGGAACATATGACTAGGCAGCACAGATTGATAATGACAGGGGACTGAATAATAGGATCTGCAAGATATCATGAAAGAATTAAATCAAATGAGAGGGAATTACACATGTAAGAAAAAGTTTGTTAATAAGGAAGCAAGAGCTTTGCTTTTTCAGTAATTCAATGAGCTGTAAAATAATACACTAGAGAAAGAAATCACAGATCTCATAGCACTGAATTTATTAATAATTAGTCATCACTAACTCTTCAGTGAGGCACAACTTGATTGGAATAGTAACTTTGTTATTCAGGTTACTTATTTATAGCGGACAAAGGAAACGCACTGGTGAATCATAGTGGTGCGAGAGCATCGGAGAAGCCATGAACGTTGCAGTTTATCTCCTGACCTTCGCTACCCTCACTGCGTATCTTCCCCTGACTTCTGCAGTCCTGGACAGGGACTTCAGTTCTCCGGCATTTCACTTCACGGCTCTGTGAAGGGGATGCTGTTTTAGTAGGCTCCTTTGAGAGCTGTTCAGTTGAATGTATGTGAAATGTGGCTGCGGGCCCTGTAGTTTTAAAGGCTCCCTCCTCTGAAGTGGGGGGCAAGGTTCCCGGAGCTGAGACCGTGTCTGCTGAGTTCCCTGCATGGCCCCCTGAGCGCGTCATTGCCTCTGACCCCGACGCCCCCGAGGTCTCTTTGCAAGCCAACTGAGACACCCCCGCCCGAACGCCCGCGGCAGGCAGGTAACTGGTCCCAGCCTGTTGCTTTGAGACCCCGAGACGGGGATGGGCCCCCCGCATTCCGGCCCCACGTTGTACAAACAGCGCAGACCGCCGACCTCAAGGGCCCCTCGCGCTCCCCGCTGCGCACCACTCCGCGCCGGCCCTTGCGGCACGGCCTGACGTCACTGCCCGCGGCGAGCAGGGCGGGGCGGGACCGGAGCAGGCGGGGCGGGCAGCGGGGCCGCTCTCCGCTGCGGGCTGAGCGGGGACAGCGCGGCGGGCATCGTGGTGGTAGCGCAGCGGGCGGCGCCGGCGCCAGCGCCATGGAGGAGTTTCTGCAGCGCGCCCAGGCCAAGCTGGTGAGTCACGGCGGGCAGCGGGCGACAAACTTCGCCGACTTTCCGGTGGTGCGGGCAGCGGGCTCTGCCCCGCCGCAGCCCCAGTGCAGCACCCGCGGGTGCTCCCGAAAACTTCCCGGAGTGTTGCAGCAGCGCTCGGTGTTGCTATACAGGGCGGGCGGTGAGGAGGGGATGGGGCTTGCGACCTCTGCGTCGGCTGGGTTATGCGCTTTCTTCTCTTGCCTTGCTGTCCTATAGTTATTGCTGAATAACGCCCCGCTGTAGAGACTTTGAGATGCATCAAGTTGTGTAGCTGAGTGTGGAAAACCATACCTCATAGTCACCGAGAAACTTAATTTCTGTGGTCTAAATGTCACGAGGAATAAGGGAACTCAAAATAGGGGAATAGAAATAGAATAGGGGAACTCAGAACTCAGAATAACTGAGGAATATGCAAAGTTGATCAAGGACGAGCCCCATAATTGTGTTGCTTCTGCCCTAGGTAATACTGTGCTAGGAATCACAGAGACGTACAGGTCCTGTTCTCAAATGACTCTGTTAGTTCGAGATTTGTTGTGCCTGAAACTACAGTACATTTGTTTACAGTGACTAATAATCGGGCCCCAGTGTGCGTTCCCTCTCCCCCCCCCCCCCCCCCCCACCTTTATATGCAGTGTGAAGGTAGGATGTTTTTAAGACTGGGATGATCTTAGGCTGGCTTGTTTCCAATTGTGAGGGTTGATTTTCTTCGCAAAACTCAGATTTAAAGTTGTTACCCGCAGCCCTCCTAGCTGTTCCAGCTCTGAGAACCGTGTTCAATTAAAGGACTAATGAAGGGTTAGTAAAAAAAAATCCACAGCCTGTGACTGCTAGTTTTGCCCTGTATTCTTGGTCTCTTGGGAACTGTGTGCTTGCAGGGTCCCATCTCCAACCTTTGGGGAGCTGCTGTAGTTAACTAAATGTAGACTTCATTGTTGATGATTAGAAGCGTAGGGCCTTCCGTGTTCCATAGACCTGTTATGAATCTCTCTAGAGGATGAGCATGTATAAAACCAAGATGGTCTTTTTCCAACGGCCATCGTTCTCCATGTGTAATGATTTGTAAAGGATGGTTTGTTATACCATCCTTTTTTTTTGTCATGCATATGTTGGAAATCAGAGAATTAAGGCATTTTTTAGAGGACTGGCAAAATAAAAAAGAAAATTAATTCCTTGGTGGCTCCCTTAAAATTTAACTGTTTTGGTAAATATTAGGTGTAAACATGAGGTGTGTCATCTTGGCTACATGCCAACTAAATTGCTTTGCTGTGTATTTTTAGGCATTTGTAAGGTGTTCCCCTTATGTGTTCATGTAAACAGTGTACACTTTTGTAACCCCATTAAAAGATACTGCAAAGCACAGTTACAAATACTTAATACATTTTCACATCAGCATTTAATATATCACAACATTTGAATGGGTGATTTAGTTCTGACAGATTTCCTACTCCAGTACATCAGACCTTGTCTTACTTAATAGACATTAATTATGCTAGGATGGTGGTCCCTTCTGCATTGTTAGTAAATGACAAGCAGTAAGAACAACTGGATTTTACTATTAAAAGGAAATAGTGCATTAATATTTCTGAATAGCTGTTAACAATCAGAACAGATTTGACTGGAAAATTATAATCTGAAGAGGCCCATGGATATCATAATATTATTTCTTTAATTTAGATGAAACAGGGAGCACACCAAATGAACAGTATCCCTTTTTATTCCTGCAGGGTGGTTTTTCAGAAGAAATGTGGGCTTTGTATCTGCTAAACTGTGGAAGAAAAAAGTCGCAACTATTTGGAGCAGGTTTCTTCTACAGGGGTGTTACAGGGGGGAGTTTAGTTGTGTGGTCATGTCAGCGGAGCATGGCTGGGGAAGAAGCAGCTGAGCGCTAGTGTGTTCAGTTTAGACCAGATTTATAAATCTTACAGGTTGACTTAAATTTTCCAATTTACTTTGTACCACAGTAGCCTGGAAAAGATAATCCAGAGTAATTGAAGAGTAATTGAAGGTTGGCATTCCACAACACAGAAGGCTGATGATATGTTTTCCTTCCTGCTTGGTCCAGATTTTTATGGGGAATCTTTCTCTTCCTAAAAAAGATCGACTGAGCTGAAGGCAAACAAGGGGCTATGTTTGGTTTGCACTGATGTAAGGTCAAGTAGCCCGAGTAAATGAGTGAATGGCTTAGTATTAACGAGTTGCTGTGCGTTGCTGTGCTACTGCAGCTGTATCTGCGGAAGACACTAAAGCATTACAGTTGTATCTCAGAGGCCTGATGATACCAGTCTTAACAGTGATAGTATTTCACACCATAGGTGTGAAACCTAATCTTGCTAGGTTAAACAGATTACATTCACTGACTACATGATTACTCTCTTTCTGAGCAAAGGAAAATTTTCTTTACTCATGAACAATAGCTCCAAAAGAACTATTGCCCCAAACTGAGCATGGGAACCTATTACTGCAAGTGCTTCATCATTCATTTGGATCTGGCTCCAGCCACAATGTTAATCAAGGTTGTTTTTCTACAGTCTTGGAGTATACCACACAAAGGACTTGTGCATTTTTGTTTTCTAAGACTTTTGTGTTGTGTATCTTCATTGACTGTTACAGAGAAACGTTCTTGGCATAGTATCTATTGATAATAAAGTCTCCATCAGGCTATTATTTCTTTAAGAACATAAAATTTTGCTTTTGTGACTTGCCGTGTAGTCATGGAACATTCTCAGTGATATTTTTCAGTGCTGATTTTTAAAATTCTTGTGTATAATTGATGTAAAACCAAGGGGAAAAAATGTTAGATGGCAAAACATGTCAGAATGTAAGAGATGCGATACTGACATTTTAGGGCATTTACGATTCAGTCCTGCAGGCTTTTCCCCAGTTTTTCCTAAGTCTAGTAATAATGTGAGAGTACTTGAGACTAGGTGTGACCAAAGGTCCTTCTAAACCAGTGTTCTGCCTTGGCTAAGGGAGGGTTGTTAAGCAGTAGAATATACAGGTCTGCTGATAAGGTGTCAAAAGCTTAGATCAAAATGTGTATCTGAACTACTGTGTTAATCACAATTTGAGCCAGAGTTTTACGATTTTGTCATGCGATTTGTGTGAGTGGTGCAATATCCCTTTCTGTTTACTTTAAACCATCTGCCTGATGATTTTAATGGGTGTTCCGTGGTTCTGTGCCTCAAATGAGTATTTGTTGTTCATTTCCCCGAGGTGTTTAGTTAAGTATTACTGTATCCCTCTTCTCCCAGACATTTTAAAGCTGATTTTCTCTATCACCACTTCTTAGGCGAAAACTGTTTGCTCACTCTGTTCATTGTTGTGGTGTCTCTCTGAATATTTTATAATTTCATTAACCCTTTAAAAGTTGTGGACTGCCTGCTGTATTTAAGGCATTAGTACATAAAAGACTTTGATAGTATAGCAACTTTGTTTTTTTTACTTAGGAGTTCTTGATATGCTACTTACTTATTCTACTCTTACTTACTCTTTTATTGTCAGAAAGCATCTTTATGGTGCTTTCAGTGTATCATTTAAAATGAATACATGATGGGTTTTTCTGCTTGGTAATGCTAATGTTAAAGCCCGTTTAGCTGTGAATCATACCTAAACATAGTTAAAAAATGGACGTGGGGTTGTTTCCTCACATTTTCTTTGGTTTGCACTCTCAGTTCTCATTTCATTTACTATTTGATTACCTAGTGCTGCAGAGTCATGGGTGCTTTCTACAGCTCTTGCAGCTAGTTTTAATTTGACTCTCCTGAATTATTTGGCATTCTCTGCAGTTTTTGCCACTTCATTATTTGCCTGCCTGTCCTACTGGAAGTAATATAATTTATTATTTATGGATATGAAGAACAGTACATACCCTAGCATATATCCTTGTGGAGAATCCTTCACAGATACTTTTTCTTAATTGTAAAAACTAACCATTTGTTCCTGTCCTTTGTTTCCTAGCTTTTAGTTTTTTATTATGCTGTGAGAGGATTCAGCCCCCTTTTATGACTTGGTTTCTTGACTAGGCTTTGAAAACTTTTCAATAATATTTCTGGAAACCCAAGTACAATACATTGACTAGTTTGTCCTTGTCTGCATGCTTGTTGAATTAACTTTCAAAGACACTGTATGAAAATTACATACTTTACAAAAACTTGCTGTTTCATTCCCAGTATACTGTTATTGACATGTTTGGTGGTAATTCAGTCTCTCTTTCTCTAGGTTAGACTCTTTCAGGCACAGCTAATTTCTCATGTGGGAGAAGAATTATCAGTCAGTACATAATTTTGCATAATTAGAAAAATAAATCAAAAGTTTAAGGCTTCAGTGGTGTCACTTCAGAACGATTATCAGAATGTTAAAGGCAATTAAACGGAAGTAAAAATTCAGAAATTATGTATTTAGTGATTCTCTGATGTGAGATGCTGTGTGCTGCACGAGGTAGTTAAGTTTGGTGTTTTTCAGGTAATCTCATTTGCTTTAGCCTGTTTGCAGTGAAGCTGAATGACTCTGAGAAGTTAAATCAAGGGAGTCTGTCAAGAAAAAAGCTGTAAAAATTAAAAAATAAATAAATAAATTGACAGAATTCCTCCTGAGACATGCTGAGACAGTGGCTGCCAGCCAGTACTTTTTCCCTGGCCTTAGGCCTGTGCTTAATGGAGAGCCTAATGCTTCATATACTGGCTTCAGGGAAGTCAAAGAGGACAGAATGAGCCCTGGAAAAGTCTTAATGTGCTGATGATACTGAGATATCAATACACTGCAGCAAACTGCTTCAAACTAGCAACATGGTCCTCCCTCTGCAGAGAATAGCAGATTAGCTGGGGAAGTAATCTTTCTAAATGCTGCATCATCTTCAGCAGTTGACAGCATTTAGAAAAATCCCCAGATCTCCTAAAACTTAATTTAATCCCTTGTTGCCATAAGAAAAGCGTCTCTAATGCTAGACCAATGTTACCTCTGACAGAATTACACACTGGACAAATGAGGAGTTACGGCCCCAGACATATGTGTCCAGAGAAAAATTGGACTGTGTGACGGGACATTTTCCAAAGTGAGGGCCAGGCCCATGGCCGGGGAGAAGCCCTTGAGAATAGGAAGAAAAGGCTTCCAAGACACTACTTTGGTAGATAAAAAATGAATGTTGTGTTTGTTTCTTAGGCAAAGAAGCTCAAAGAGCAGATACTGATGACGGCATGACTTGAGCAGATTTATGTGACCACAGTTTATAAAACAAGTTGAGTCACTTACATGTTTATTCATATTGCCTTTTATTTGTCTAGCTGGAGTTTTGTTATCAAAGACAGGCAGTGGTTACTTTGAAAATAATATTTGATTTAGCTGGAATAAAGTAGTGGTTTTATGGGAAGTGAAAGACATTACAGAAGTGAAGCAGAAGTTTTTTTTTTTTTCCCAGAAATTGCTACACTTATCCAAGTAGAGAGGTAAAAAAGCTTTCAAGCATTAAGACAAGGAATCAGGTCTTCTCTGCATTAATCCAGCTCACACAGGGGACTTGACTCCATTTAGCAGGGCACTTTGAGTATGTACAGATTTAAGAGTATGAATAATGATACTGACTTCAGTTGGAAAACTCACATGGATAGGTTGTATATACACGTAAAAATGCTGCATAATCACAGCATTACAGCTGATCAACTTTTTTTCCGTAAATCAGTCAGAAGAAACCATGTACTCTGCATCAGGAACTTCAGAGTCAGGGTTCGTGTGTAATGTGGAAAAAAAGAATAAACATTGCAGTAACATAATTCTGAGAGAAATATTTAAACAAAGAATAGCTGTGAACCATGCTGAACAGACTCAGTAGTATTAAAGGGCTTACAGAGATGAGAGAAAATATTTTTGCAGATTCTTTGGAAGAGTATTCCCAAATATAGATTCAATGTGAGGAGAAAAATATGAGAGTATGAAAGAAGAAAGATAGAGATGGGAGTGTCTGTAATGCAAGTAAGACATGCTTATACGGTGATCTTAAGTGTTAAAAAATGTAATTTTGGGATGCAATCTTCATATCCCATAAGGGATATAAGGACTAATAGACCCTTGTATGTTTATACACATCTTTATTAGGGAGGGTTTTGTCCTCGTGTCTTGTAGACTTTGTCTCTTTTTTATCATCATTATGCAGTTTCAGATGGGATGCTTCCTTCTGTTTTGTGTACCATATAGCCAAAAATATTTCTTAAATGGAAGAAGAATTCAGGGGATCATAACAAAGTGATTTAAAGAATTGACTTCCAATGAAATAAAAATTTGCTAAATGTAAAACTTGATTCAGTTACTGCTGATCTGAGACGTGAACAGTCTGGATCTTTGGGGTACTAAAACCAATGCAAAGAAGGAATTGTTCATTCATGTACATAGGTATAAAAAAGACATTGCAAAATGGTTAGCACAGGCTTAATAACAAGAGAATATTTTCTGAAAATTAGGTTTTATAGCTAGGAGAGCATTCTTCCAGAGGAAGGAGAGGAAGCCCTTCCATAAAAGCAAACAAAATGAAACCTGAATTGGATGAACATGTGTAGGACTACACTAAAAAACAACCTACAGCTGTAAGGAAAATATACTGGGTGATCTAATAGACTTTTACAGTTCCATTAAAGCCATACAGACTACAAACATGTAGCAGAAGCTGAGATTTAAAATGCCCTTTCCCCATGGATTTTCTTAGTTTTGGAGGACAGAAATAAGATTTTTTAAAATATGGCATACAGGCTTTGCCGTTCATCAGCCTTTGGTGGAGTGATATTTTCTCCTGTTTCACACAAAAAATAAAGAATAAAAAAAGGTGGAAATGGAAGAATAAAACATTGGTGAGTTTTGGTGAATTTTCCATCAGTGGAGGTGAAGTACATCAGATCAATCAAGATTAAGCCACATTGTAGCCTCAATAACATTTTGGGTGTTGCATCATTGCACGTGTAGCTGCAATACTTTTTCATTGTTCTACATGGAAATAAATTCTAAAGGCATTTCAGGGCAGTATATTAGGGTATTTATGAGAGTATCACACTAACATACCATTATTTTAATGTGGTACTGTAGTATTCACCAGGATCCCCTTGTGCGAGGTGCTATGCAAATACTTAATAAAATAAAAATCTATTCAATCACTGTCTTAGAGGGTCTCTAAAGTAAGTTGGAAGACATATAGGAGGAAGCAGATTATTCCAAAGTAATAGTAGTAGGGTGGTAATAGATAGGTGTGATAATGTATATGTTTTCTAACCTATCTGTTAACATTCTGACAAAGGGCAGCTTTGAAAAAGGAGGATGGGGAGGTTTGGAAACATCTTTTTAAGCATAGGAACAATGTAGGAGGAAATGAGATCTGATTACTCTTTTCATTCCCTGCTGTTGGCTGGCTGGAGATAGAAGTTATTGAACAGGAGATGATAGGTGAAGCAGAGGAAGGTATTGAAAGATTTCAGAGTGTAGTTTAAGGGTTCTGCTAACCTATTGGAGCAAGGACAACCAGGAGAGAGAGGCCTATATGGGGAGGGCCAATATGGCAGGGTCAGAGCCACAGACAAGGGGAAGGTGTCCCACAGCACAGCTCTGGAAGCTGCCAGGTTACCTCTGTTGAAGCCAAGTAACATTTACGTGATTAAACCATCATGTAATGATATCCAGAGTGTTAGCTCTAAGGGGAGGTAGGAGAGGTTGATGAGGAAGAATCCAACTGTGGGACTTTGCAATATGCACTACGTGGGTGTTTAAGCTGAATATGATGCCAAGATTATGGGCTGGAGTGATGGATGGGATAGTTTTGTTAAGGCCTCTGTCTCTGTTATATATGTCCCTGTGAGAGAGGTGCAGTAAAAAGAGAGGGAGTAAAAGCTTAGCTTTAGCCATGGTGAGCTCAAGTGCCTGGTAAGATTATGCCAGAGAGGGGGAAAGAAGGTGTGGGATTTTAGCGTGGAAAGGGCAGGACTGGAGGAGCACTGCAGTTCCTTTCACCATCCTGGATCATAGTTTAAATTACTTAAATGACATTCTTGTTAAATTCCTTTTCTCCAAAGAAGAGATCCAGGTGCCAGCAACAGTTAGACAGGTCCTCAGCAATTAATTCTATCACTTGTTCTAATAAAATGCAAATATACTGCAGCACAGAAAGGACAGAGGATGGACAGTGAAAAGGTTAGGAACATTTCAGGAAACGATGACGTCTGGGTGATGTCAGATAGTTCTCTTTCCTTGTACTGTATCGCTTGACAGTAATTGAATAATGCGTAATAGATCTAATAGACCTGGGCACTGGCCCAGTTCTGTCTTGCACAGACATAACCTCCTTTTGTACATTCTCCTCTAGCCTCAATTTATTAGTCTTAAGTCTCCTTACATCAACCTCTGTCTAGAGCACAGTGAGATTTTGCAGTATACCTGATATGATTTATGGGTTTTTTTACAATTTGGGAAATTCTGATTTTGCTGTATTTTGATAGCAATAATTGAGTTTATGTCTTTTTTTGAAATTCACACAGGTTTGATTCTCATTTAGTTTTCTGTGTGCAACAGGCTCTGTATGCAATGCCTGACAGTAACTAACCAAGTTAGTTGCAGAACCAGCCTTTGGTTAAGTGATAGGCTGTCATCCTGAAGTGACCTTTTCTCTAACAGTTAATCTTACTGTGCTACATTGTGATACAGAGCATAAGAACTATTAGACTTTCTTGCTCTTATACAATAGTGCTTAAAAAGTCCTGAGCAAAGATGAGTTGGGAGGAAGGAAGAAGTGTCTGAATTGTTTCTTCAGATACTACCATGCTTTTATAACTCTTGGAAATAAGTGGAGTCAGTCTGACTAGTGTGCTGACAAGAGAAAGGCATGTCTGCTTGGTGAATTTTGTATGCTGTTCTGCAGCCAGTGGGATAGGAGGAAAGAAAGGAACTTTGCTTTTGAGTTTGCTTTTCTAAATGGAAAGCAGAATTGCTCCACTTAAAATATATTTGACTCTTTGTAAAGCAGCAATAAATGGTATTTAAATTTTAATTTTTTTATTTTAACTTTTAAATACTTGGAGGGACAATCTCTTCTAAATATAGACAATTGGAGAGTGATCAGTTGACTGATTCAGCAGCTTTTCTTTTACTTAACAAAGATTTCAACACTCAAAGTCATTTGCAGGGCTGGCTGGATTGCAGATGGAGTACAGTGACAGGTTAATTTGCTGGAAAAGTATACTATTGTTTTCTGTCAATTCTTGTATGCAGTCCACATACATAGAGATACTGTATCCTGAGCATTCACATTATTTAGGAGAGCAAGTAGCTTTATGTGAGGTACCTGTGTATTGTGTGTTTAAGAGATTCGAATGTATAAGAGATTGTATACTTCCTCTCCACCACCCCTCAGGGAAATAGGTGCATTTATCTCATTGTGATATGATGGAACTGTAGAGGCTGATGATAGATCGACTGTGCAGTTGCTGCAGCTAGTTTAAAATGGTCATCCTGTCTATTTTTTACATAAAGTTGTTTCATATATGAGGGGAAGAGGTGTGGAAGGGCTTTGTACAATTCTTTGCTTTCTGCATGTTCTGAGAGGCTATCTACATGAACTCATGTAAAAACAGTTCCATGCAATTATGTGGAATTTTTTTACTCCCTTGAGAATTTGATGCACACTAGAACTTCAGCATTGGCAGTCTTAGGAGAAATAAGCAAAAGCAATGACTTCATTTTTTGTTTGGAAGGGTGGCATGACTGTGCATTAAAGGCTTCATTCCAGGGATGAGAAAGTGGTGCAGACTGAAGTTCTAGTCATTCATCTCCAGAGACATGGACTCATATCCTGTTTTAGATCACATGTAAAAATGAGTTAAGTAATCTAAACTTAGAGGATCTTTGTTCAGCTCTCAAAATCAGTGCAGAGTTTTCAGCTGGCAACTTTTGCTCAGTGGAAGAGGGATTTCTAAGGCTGGGTCTGAAGTCTTTTGGCTGATCTGTTTCGCAAAGTTTGTGCATTAGTTGGTGATATAAGCCTGTCTCAATGTTAAGCCTCCATTTAAAAAAAAACAACCAAACCAGCCATCAGTTTAGCACCTCCACCCCCCATGTGAGAATTGGGCCAGTTATAATCTTGTATTCTGAAAAGACAGTTTATTTCCAGACTGTAAATAAAACACAAATTACAGTTGATGGATTTAGCAAACTGATCTAAATATATAGTTTAGTTTAGTTCAGGCAAGTATGAAGACTATGAAGTCTGCTTCACTGAAAATGCAGAGGTGTTGTTTCTTGGAAATAGAGCAAGTTAAAGTATATACCCTACTTGTCATGGAAGCAGTTTATATGCCATTTCTGTGTTCTCTATCTGTCCCACATGTAATAATTCAAATGTGTCCCTTTACCAAATTGTCTATGGTGGCAGAAACCATTGCTTGAGAAAACTTTCAGACTTTCTATTGGTTTCGTTTGTTTGTTTGCTTTTTCCTAACCATTTTGTACAACTTATTTGAGATTTTATTCTCGCTGTCAAATGCCATGCAACTTTTCTATCACATTGGGAATTCAAATTCTGCTCAGTGTTGCAGTGGTGAAAATATAGAGTAATGCCAGTTCTGTTAGCATTAGTTTATGTTTATATTGAGAAAAACAGAAGAGATTGGTTTCAGTATGCTAAAATGGAACAGTAAATATAAAAATGCTTTCTTTTAATGCAGACAGGAATAAGCAGGTCAACTCCCCTTCTTGCTGCCTTTTCTCCACAGCTTTGTAGCTTCCAAAGAGGGGAAAGTAATTAAATCTTTACTTACATATTTAACTCATTTTCTTTTTCCTTTTTCCTGTTTTCTCTCTGCTCTTTCTCCTTTCCTGCTGGTAGGATATTTGATAGTCATGACATTGCCATGTTGCATTTAGGAGTGGGGGCACACGTACCAGTGTGTGTGGGACTAATGTAGTGTTGTGGTAAATTTCAGCATTTTGAGTATGCTGTTGTATAAATACTTCACAGTTTGTCATTTCCTTCTGTGTCAACCACTCAGGCACAGATTGGTTCTTTTGAGTGCCTTACAACTTTTAGGGTAAATTGGCCTTCTGACATATGATTGTTTATGAACTGCCATTTTCTATTCTACCTTACAACATGCTGTCCCCTGCTACACACCAGATAGTTCATCCTGTCTGCTTCTGAGATTATTTCTCTTTGCATTTTGCACTGGAAAATAAGCAAGGATGCTAAACAAGATGTGAAATAACTGTTTAAATCTTTCTAGCCCTGCTTAATTACATGTATCCTTAATAGTTAACTGTTAATCATTTACCTTACAAGCTATTTAGAATTTTCATTCTTTCACATTTCAGTTTTTCAGAGCTTAAAGTGATACTGTTTGATGACGTTGTGGAGAAAGCAGCCTAGTTAGTAGCCATATTAAGTAGTGATTAAAATCTAGTTGCTTTTCTCCCAACCAGATAATAATTACTGATATTGAATTAACATCAGTCTGTAAGAGCAGAATCTACTCTTTGCTTCCATTAATCAGAAGTGATTATACAAATTAAGCTTTTGGATAATTGAGAGACAAGGAATTCTGTTTAAAAAGTACTAAGCTTATGGCAGATAGCAGGAAAAAAACAAAGCACTATTTCATAGCATTGTTTTGATCTGAGGCAGCAACCCTGTAGTACAATAGAGAAGTTACAGCTGGAGTAGTCATCTCAGATGTTCTGTCCAATTTGAAAGCTTAAGTGGTGATAAAAATGATTGCACTCCAGCTGTTGTAAGTTGAGACCATCTCCTTCAGATGCATGAAAATGTCTCTTACAGATTCATTGCATTGTGAGAACATGGAACTTGCTTTAAAGTACAGGTTTGGATTTAATGTTTCCAAAGTGACTATATGGATCCTTTAGGAAGGGGGTATATATGTTAGAAAAAAAAAGAAGTGAAGGCAGAAGAAACTGGAAGAAGGGTATAAACACTGAATGTGGCTGTCCAACCTGGCAGCCCAGCCTTACCAGTTTTCACTTCGCCTGTGTTATTAAAATACCACTTTCATCTAGCTCAGTTGATGGTGTACTTGCACTTTCTGTCACTTGTATGCACAGAGAAAAAAAACTCAGACCCTCTCTTTCCACAAGCAAGTTAATGGACTAAGGAGACCCTGTACAAAGTTCTCAGCGTTAAATGCCTAAACCTGACCACAGCATGACGTTGATGACTATCTCTGAAATCCCACTGAACCAACCTAGGGATGGTGTCTCTGCTTTGTGTGCATGTACTCATGTGTGTGCTGTAGTGTATCTCCCAACAAGCATAACTGGTGTCAAGCTCAGGTGATGCAAAGGGATGCTGCATGTTGTATTTCCCACTCACCTCTAGGACAAGAACAGTTTCTCCTAGAAATTGCTGAGATGTGCAAGAGAATTCCTGAGGTGACAGGGCTGTAGACTTTACCATGTAAGACTGTCCTGGCTGGCATCTTTCATAAGTATTAGAAATACTGTCCTTTTAGGTGAATTTACACCTCTAAAAAAGGGCAAACTTAGACCTTCCTTATGCCCCTATTGTATGCTGTAGCTTTTGCCTTTCTGACAAAAACTGGGCAAGAAATTAAGTGCTTCTAATGCTTGATATTCACTTTGATTTAAAGGAAAAAATTGAAGGCCTTGAGGGCAAGACTTCCAAAGAGCAGCTGAGATCACTTGGCTTGTTCAGCTTGGAGAGGAGAAGGCTGAGGGATGACCTCATGGCAGTCTAAGCTTCCCCAAGGAGGGCAGTGGAGGGGCTCATTCCCTCTCTCTTGTGACCAGCAATAGGACATGAGGAAATTCATACTGGACATCGTGAAAAGTTGTTCACGGAGAGGGTGGTTGGTCACTAGAATGGACTTCCCAGGAAAGTGCTCACACCACCAAGTCTGTCAGAATTCAGTGAGTGTCTGGATTATGCTATTTTAGTTGTATGGTTTAGTTTTAGGTAATCCTGTGAGGAGCAGGGAGTTGAGCTTGGTAATTCTGATGGTCCCTTCCAACTTGGGATAGTCTGATTCTATGATTCTGTGAATTATGAAGACCTTTTGGTTCTGCCTTTGAAACTAAAAGAAAAATGATAAATCTTTGCAAACTTTTCTACAAAATCTGAAATAGATCTGTTTGTCTATATAGCCATAATTCAGCATAGTTTTATGTGTATTTTCAAGGCTGGATAGTAATAAGTATGTCATTAACAGGTACGTTCATAGCATCACAGGTTTTTAAGAAAACAATTCAACTGATTGTCATTTTTAACAGAAAAGAGAGGCCAGGCTCTGTCCCCCTAGAGATCCTAGCAGAATCCACAGCTGCAGTAAACAGAACAAGTGACTGGATGTCACTGACACTGTACACAGCTAAAGCTGAAAGATCATTTATCTTCAAGTTAAAAAGATTTAGCCGTCACAATAAGCTGTTTTTCTGTGACAGTCCAGAGAAGCTAAGGAGCAGCATGCTTTCTGATTCGAATATGCATGGATTTTTTTTTTTTTTTTAAAGAGTAACACTCCATTGTATTTGTTTTGACAACCGCTTAACACATTTCTGACTGTTTAGAAAGTAGCTGATTTTTATGATAATTTGATATGAGTTAGATGGATAAGTGGTAGACAGAAAAGCATATTGTATGCATTGAGAGTTAGAAACCACTGCTGTAATAAGAGGAATAACCAAAAGTATGCAGAACAGATAGGAGGCAGGGCAAGGGACTTATCTTGCACATTCTGCATCTTTACAGAATACTTGGGTATCTGCAAGCCCCATTTTTTCACTGTGCATAAACAGAGTACTTATATTGAATAAGATTCTGGTCTGACACACAGAAATTAGGAATAATTTGATGTAAATCATGGAACTTTATTTAAAAAGATTGGTGGGTCAAGGGCCAAGGCCATGAAGTGAAAAACCCTAAACAAAACAAACCAAACCAAAACAAAAAAAAAAGAGAAAAAGGGAAAACAGAATGATAATATGAAAGATACTATTTCTTGAATACAGAAGCGGCCTATTTGGTTCCTGGTTCTGTCAAGAATCTAAATAATATTGAAAACTTGACTTGAGTCTTGAAAGCTTCCTCCTTTCCCTAGGCTTGCGTTCTTTGTCTAAAATTTTTAGTTACTATTGTTAGATACTAGTTTCAGGGGCACAGCTTTACATAATTGCAAATGTTTCTGAGGGCATTTAATTAACACAAATCAGCATGCATAGAGTTTAAAATAGCTCAAACCCACCGAGCTTTAGTAACTAGGTCTTTTTCCTGCTAAACCATTCTAAAAACACCTACAGTTGTACTGGGAGGACAGAAAGTGCAAATCAAGGGAACCAAATGTCAGTTGGAAATAATGAGGTGTTTCCAGTCACAGAGAGATGGGTTTTCTGCTCCCTCTGCTCTTTGATGCTCATAGCTTCTGCTGCTGTATGGTCTATGAAAAGAAAGGCTTTTCTATTTGTTCTGAAGGAGGCTATGCTGAGCCACAGTGCTATTTCTATTATGGACATGGTGATCTGTCATCCAGCACCTAATACTAAAGCTGTCTATCTCTTAACACACATCTCTTTTAAGTGCAGTTTTTTGCAAAGTCTGTGGAGGAAAGAATCAACAAGTCTGATTTTAGCCATTCATAATCTGCTCTTTAATTGAACAGATTAGTGCCAAATCCTTGAGTTGGACTTGCTGTCAGTGGGGAGAAAAAAAGTCATGGAGTATCAGTGCAATGTATTCTTTTTAGCTAATAATGGTCCTTAAAGTAAATATATTCAGTAAGTCAGGTGTGATATCTTTTTGTCCCTGTTCCCAGGCTCACATTGCTGCTGTACCACAAAACTGGTAGAAGGGTGGGAATTGAGTTGGGTGTAATTCTAGTTCTGCAGTGCTGCAGTGAGGAGAACTGGAGCAGACATGCAAAGGACTGACCGTACAGTTTTTGAGGTGGGGATGGAAACACAACTTCTATGCGGAGCATTAATTCCTGAACTTAATTGTTCACACTTAAAGTCTAAACTCATAGAGAACTAGTTCTCTTATATTCCACATTATTAAATAGGAAGATATGCAGATACTCTGTTGTACTACCTGTAGCCAGCATGGATGCATGAATATGTGCACACCAGCCCCCAACATCTAGTGTCCAAATTCCATACCTGTGGGCACTTCTGTATCTGTAATGTTAAAATATTACTTTTTGATGGTAGCATAAAACTGTGCTCTGTAGAAGTTACTGTAATTTCATAGCATCACAGACATAAAATTTAGTTTTTTCATAGAAACAGGTAAATTCTCAAAAACAAAAAATGTGGGAAGGAACATAAAATGTGAAAGAAATTAAGGAGTGAAAAGTGAAGTTAATACTTCCAGTAATTTGGAGGTAGAAGCTTGACTGAATTATAATTCATACAGTAGAGTCTGAAGAAAGGGCGAAGTATCTTTACTGAGATCAATAGTAAGGAATTGAGTAGGAAGCACTAGTATAGCTCAGCATTCTGTGTTGATACCAAAGATATTTTGGAGTAAATAGGAGAAACATACTAATACTGTTTCAGAAAGCTGCTAAGTGTCATACTCTCCCTGCAACTTTAATCTGAGTTTCAGTTTGATCTCTAAGTGCTATTAATGTCAGATCTGTGGGTCTGGAGAATCAGTTGCACTTACATGACATTAAAAGGGCACTTTTGTATCTGGGAACAATAATATTCTGTAGAATAGTGTACTACTGTATTTTCTTTGGACAGAATTTCTGAAGTGGCTTGCTTTTTTTTTAGATTTTTCTTCTTTGCCTTTCAGAATGTTTATGCTATGTCTCTGCTAATTTAATTTTTGGGTACTGGCTGTCATGTTATTGGTATCATTTAGCCACGATGGATGAAGGAAGTGCTTAGACAGGGATGGTATCTGTCTTCTGTGTCTTGCTGTTTGCGAAGTATTCAGACCTCCAAATCTAATTGTCGTTTTTTTTTTCCTGAGAAGTTGGACATTACTTAAGAGATTTTGTTGTTTAAATATTTTCTGTTACATTCTCAGAATGTTGTTTTTTTGTGCTGAAGTGTTCCTGAAAAGAGAATTCCACTCACGAGGAGCAGTTCAGTGCAGATTTCATTTAACTGTGTTACAAACTTTTCCCATGTCATGACTTTTTAAATGGTGTTTTAAATTGAGTTTCTTCTTATTAAGTGCAGCTTCATTTCATATCACATTAATTGATTTCACACACTACGTGTCAGCAGATAAAAACTGCAGCATGTAAGCATGTTGCACAGCCCAAATGCCTCACAAGATACCTTACATAACAGGTATTTTATGTCATGCTTTTGTTAAAACATTGATACATGTTGCTATCTGTATATCTTTTATACTGTTCTAAAATAAACTAAAATAAAAAAACCCCAACAAATTAAACTTTCTATTTTGATGCTGGTTGTGACACCAGCTACCATATTTATTAGCATCCTGTTTCCCTGAATTGATGGAAATCATTACAATGTATTTGTAAGGCTGGTTTTAAAGTCAAAGAAATGCAGTGTGCATGTGACTTTAGCAAGGGGACATGGATCTCCTCTGATAACCCAGCAGTTTATTTTTATAAGTAGACCTCATTCTCAAAATTTGCTTCTCGTACATTGCTGTGCCTGTAATAGATGACTCAAATCACAAGGCCTCTGTGGGTTGGTTGTTGTACAAATTTAAACAGCTTACTAATTTGTGTGAGTAATTGTGCAGTGGAATATAGAATCATAGAATCATAAAATAGTTAGGATTGGAAAGGACCTCAAGATCATCTAGTTCCAACCCCTCTGCCATGGGCAAGGGACACCTCACACTAAACCATATCACCCAAGGCTTCATCCAACCTGGTCTTGAACACTGCCAGGGATGGAGCATTCACTACCTCCCTGGGCAACCCATTCCAGTACCTCACCACCCTAACAGTAAAGAATTTATTCCTTATATCCAATCTAAACCTCTGCTGTTTAAGTTTCAACCCATTACCCCTTGTCCTATCACTACAGTCCCTAATGAATACTCCCTCCCCAGCATCCCTGTAGGTTGCCTTCAAATACTGGAAGGCTGCTCTGAGGTCTCCACGCAGCCTTCTCTTCTGCAGGCTGAACAGCCCCAACTTTCTCAGCCTTTCTTCATATGGAAGGTGCTCCAGTCCCCTGATCATCCTCATGGCCCTCCTCTGGACTTGTTCTAACAGTTCTGTGTCCTTTTTATGCTGAGGACACCAGAACTGCACAAAATACTCCAAGTGAGGTCTCACGAGAGCAGAGTAGAGGGGCAGGATGTTGTGTGGGGCAGTGTCAGACGCTTTGCACAAGTCCAGGTAGATGATGTCAACTCCTCCACCCCTGTCCACAATTTTTGTAGCCCCATCACAGAAGGCCACCAGATTGGTCAGGCAGGATTTTCCCTTAGTAAAGCCATGCTGGCTGTCACCAAGCACCTTGTTGTTTTTCATGTGCCTTAGCATGCCTTCCAGGAGAATCTGCTCCCAGATTTCACCAGGCACAGAGGTGAGACTGACTGGTCTGTAATTCCCCGGGTCATCCATTTTCCCCTTCTTGAAAATGGGGGTTGTATTTCCCTTTTTCCAGTCATCAGGAACTTCACCTGACTGCCATGATTTTTCAAATATGATGGCCAGTGGCTTTGCAACTTCATTCACCAGCTCCTTCAGGACCCATGGATGGATTTCATCAGGTCCCATAGATGTGTACATTTAGGTTCTTAAGATGGTCTTGAACCAGATCCTCTCGTATCTCAAAGCTCTTTAAGTCAGCATGTTCTTTTAAGACCTGATATGGTTTTTTTTTGTTTGTTTTTTTTTTTTTTTAAATTCAGGAGTGTCAAGTATATGTTGGTATTTATACCTGTGAACTGCATCTAGAGCTAGAGGTTAAGTGTTCAGATACAACTGTGCATAAATATATTGTCATTATATATTGCCCTCTTTGGTCCTGAGAAAAGATAGTGTTCTATTTAACTGGTAAAAGAAAGGAAAGAATTGCTGTGTTTATTTTTAACAGACCTTCCTAATTTCGTTAATGCAAAACAGATATCCTTTCAACAGCGATGAAAGGCCAGTGCATGCCTACCCATAAAAGGGAAAGAAATCTACACGTAGTTGTTGCACTTGTTCTTTCAGTGCAAAATGTTTACATAAGGTAGAATGGTCCTCCAATCTGTTGAAATTTATGCAGCTAACTAAACAGAAATAATAAGCTAAAGAAATGTCAGACTGAGAACAGAAAATGACCTTAACACTGCAAATACATGAAATCATCACCAATTTCTAATGTTACCACTGACAGGTGTTTAACTGGATAATTGTCAGTGTCTCCATGGGTGATGAATCTCTCTTTTTAATACCTTGAACACCTTGTGAATACAGGGGAATCTTAGTTCATGTGTTGCTGCATTCTCATAGCTGGAAACATAGGAACTGTCTTATTGGCACATACTGTGGTGTATGCTGTTTTGCTAGTCACTGAGGTAGGGTTTAATTACAAGCAAATTCTAAATACCCTACCAGTATTCTCAGACTTTACCAGTAGAAAAATGTGGGTCTGGCTGTTGTCTTGTGCATCAGATATTTTGGCTTGCACAGGTCCCTTTTATGTACTTAAGTTTGGGATTTTTTGGTGTGGGGTTGTTTTGGGTTTTTTTTTGCTGTTGTTTGATTGGGTTTTTTTTCCCACCTCCAGAGGTTTAAGAACTTCTCTCTCTGCAAGAGTTGACCTAGGAGGGATGTTGTGCTCTCGGTTTTTTTTACCTACAGAATCACTTTAGTAAGAGCTCCATGATTTGGTGGAAGTAAGGTGTCAGCCTGAGAGGAAACAGATTGTTCTTTTCTAGCTTACATATCTCTCCTTTGGACCCTTTGTTCTTAGCTACAGCAGATAGAGAAATCAATGGATGCTGCTTTTCCTAATGGTATGCTCTTCAAGTGAAAACCGAGAGCTTGACTGTTGAGGAAAATGAAGCAAATCCCTGTGTGTAGGAGGATGCAGTTATCAGTGTTTTCCATAGATTAAAAATGCATCATAGTATGTTAAATATAAAACTAGAAGATACTGTTAATGTGTCAATTGAAAGGTAAAGTTTAAATCTTAATCCATATTTTTTTCTCTAATATTTGTTGTCTTTTGTATTAGCTAGGGCAGCAGATTTGCCAGGGATGATAAATAGATAAATGTTGGTGTTAACTGAGAGAATTCAGCAAAACTAGTATTGAAGAGAATGTCTTACTTAATCAGTCATTAGTGTCTCTTCATATGAGAATTTGTCAGTTTATATCTACTGTTTCCTCTGTTTAATAAATACTGAAATAACACATTGTGAAAACCTCAAGCAAGATGGGTGAAATTGAATCAAATGTTTAACAAAAGTGCTCTCTTCTGTTACTGCATACCAAATATTTTAACAGAAATGATAGCCATAACATACCTTTGAAGAAATTCTTTTATAGCTTTATAACATAAACAGTGCTTCAGGTTACTTTGTAATTACACTTTAAATTATTTTGTTTAGTATCTTCCATATGTTTAAAGCAATAGTCGATATGTTCATCTTGAAAATAATCTTCAGTACTATATACACTCTGTTTCTATGGTTCTTCTCTATAGAAGATGTCTTTCATGAGATGAAATTGAACTGTTGTGCCAGATAAAGTCTGTTTGTGCAATCAATAGGCTACTTACATTACAGAAGCTCCCAACTCTGTTCAAGGTGGGTTTTTTGGTAGCTTCTGTGACAGTCTGGCTATAGGTCTGTCTGAGAAGGATGTGTTTATTTTATTGTGGTTCTTGACAGATCTTGGCTGTGCTGAACATTACTGCAATGACCAGCAGAATTAACATAATTTGTTACTTTTTTTTCCTGTACCAATTATCCTAGTACATTAAATTTAAACCATGGCTCAGGCTTACGTATGTTCTGCGTCAAGATGAAATAATGTGAAATGGAGCTGTATTTCAGATGGGCAGTGATAATCGTCACCATAAATACTGTTTGCAGTATCAGCATCTGTATGTCAGTTCAAGGTGTCATTGGCATTACACAAGAGTAATAAGGCAGGGGTATTACCCAAGATAGGTAACCTCTATGCTCTTAACTTTGGGAATCCTTGTAATGGGCACGTGTTTGTGAATCCTTGTAGTGGTCCTTTGTGGGATTCCCAGCAATTGCAGTGCTGAATTCTGAAGTGCAAGAAAAATGGGAAATGCAGATTTCAGTATATTCCATCCTACAGACCTCTCCCAGGTAGCTTCACTCATGGGAGTTAATCATGATTCCACCTCCTGATAACTTTTTCTTTCTCTAGAGGATATTTTTCAAAGTGTTTGTTATTTCTTTCAGTTGTTTTACTATTTTTCCATTGTTAATTGCACTGGACAAATAAAAGCATTTGAGTTGGTGTTTTCCCGATGCACTGTTTTGACAGAAATACATTTAAGAAATAAGTCCCTGCTCAAACTAATTTTATTTCTGTAAAATCTATATCCTTAGCAGTATTTTACTTGTTTTTCCTGAAACCCAAACATTCAATTTCAGTTGGCTACCCTTTCCTCATTGAATGTTAAAATAGAAACGTTTTTAGTAAGTCGGGACTAGGGTTGCATTTCTTCAAACAGGAATATTTGTGAATTTTTTTGTTTATTTATTTTTTAATAGGAGTGTGTTTTATCTGTTCTATCTCTTTAGAAGGAAAACTAACATCAGCACAGCAAAAATGAATGCTGCTGTATATTGCCTTTCAGCGCAGTTTAATTAAAGTGGCATTTGTTTGTCCTATAATATCACCATTCCCTAATCGATGTACTGAGCAAGCACCATGGTGACAAGATAAGTTGCTTTGTTTTGTTCCGTATGTCTGTGTTCCAAATTTTCCATAGTTTTAATTGGTTCCCTGCAGAATAACATTTACAAGCATATGGTATGGAAAATGCTGACTGCATTTGTTATCATAGATTTTAGTACATTGGTGGCACTAGATCACTAAGCTTTTAAATGTGATTATGAGGTTATTTAATGCAGTCAATAGTGTGCTTAAAACACAGCAAAAATCTGCAATGAGCCAAATGGTATCAAGGAAATATGTTTGAATGCCTTCTTAATGCTTCAAGGGTAGATGGGAAAGTCTGATTCAAAAAAGATTTTTGATAATGTTTGTGCTGAAATGTGCTTTGTCACCTAAGAGCAATTTGGAAAGGTCTGTGGAGGCTGCTTGCCATCACAAGAATAATGTATGTAGGAACATGGAATGCAAAAAAGGCAAAATACATAATACATCAAAGATTATCAACTTATGAAGAAATGCACCAACTTTAGTTGATAAAATGGAATGCAGGATCAGCCCCTAAATATCATGTGTCTGACTTTTGATATATCAACGTTACATTTTTATACCGATACATAGAATCATAGAATTATGGAATAGTTAGGGTTGGAAAGGACCTTAAGATCATCTAGTTCCAACCCCCCTGCCATGGGCAGGGACACCTCACACTAAACCATATCACCCAAGGCTTCATCCAACCTGGCCTTGAACACTGCCAGAGATGGAGCATTCACTACCTCCCTGTTCTGGCAGAAGATGGCGAATCCAAAACAGAACACAACTGACTGAGGAAAGCCCAGTCATCTCAGAAACTTAAGAACATCTAGTTCTGACTCCCCTGCCATGGGCAGGGACACCTCACACTAAACCATGTCACCCAAGGAGAGTGTTCAACCTGTCCTTGAACGCTGCCAGGGGTGGAGCTTTCACAATTTCCTTGGCCAACCCATTCCAGTGCCTCACCACCCTCACAGTAAAGAACTTTTCCCTTATATCTAACCTGAACTTCCCCTGTTTAAGTTTTAACCCGTTACCCCTTGTCCTGTCACTGCAGTCCCTAATGAAGAATCCCTCTCCAGCATCCCTGGAGGCCCCCTTCAGATGGCTCCCTTCAGATCTCGACGCAGCCTTCTCTTCTCCAGGCTGAACAGCCCCAACTTTCTCAGCCTGTGTTCATATGGGAGGTGCTCCAGCCCCCGATCGTCGTCGTGCCCTCCTCTGGACTTGTTCCAACAACTTGCGCCACATCTTACCAGAGTGGGTAAAAAGCCAAATATGTTTAAGAATTATGGTATGATAAAAACATGTTGAATAAGAAAGGCAAAATTAAAAGTGACATTGGCTTGCTGATCGTCTCTTCCAGATACGATTCTTTCTCTCAGGTGAAGGTGTGTAATACATTTTAGGATAAGCCACTGATGGGAAGATGGTGCATGGACTACTTGTTTTTCTTGAATCATGCAAAATATAGTTCATGGTGAAGAAGAAATAGATACAGGTTGACACAGAAGATTTTAAACAAAATAAAAATATAGCTATGCATAATATTTGTATTTGAGTGCAGTGTAACCACAATTATTATCTATATCACATTGATAAAAATTTAGAAGAAACATTGAGATTGCATAATGATAAAATTAAAAAAGGAAGAACGACGTAAACTGGATTTAGACACTGAAGATAACCTTGAATAGGAATATAACTTGTTCTTTTGTAGAGGTGAATTGCTATATACTGTATTCCTGATACTTAATTATTAGGTGAGAGCACTAATCCTGCATAGAGCACATTAATTTGAACAACAAATGAGGTAATGCAGCATAAAAGGAAGACAGCAACTTTCATCTTTAGTAACTTCTGTGATAGTGAATCCTATTGACAGGCTGTCAAAGTACTGCTGATTCAAGCTTAAATAATCATTCTGCTGTGGACATTTTCCCTTTTCAGCCACATGAGAGTGTATCCTGTTTTGTCTTGGCAGGAAGAGCAGTGTGACATCTTTACCGAGCCTAAGGTCATTTAAAGAAGTTTTCCGTCTTCACTTGTATCATAAAAATTTCAGTTTCTTTAATTCCCTAGGAGAATTAGCATAATTAGTATCTGTCTGACTTAATGGGAGTTTTATCCTGATGTAGCAGTGAAATTGGGATCTGTCCATGTGATGCCAAAGTCATACTTCCAAAGTGTGTGAACTTGGGTGTGAACACCATGTATGACACATTTTGAAACCCAGATGCCATTTGGTATACCATATACTTACACCCCATAATTAAGTAGAAGTGGTGTCTCAAAAGTTGTCCCTAAAAACAAAGATTTTGAGAAGCAAGAGAATGTGAACATGTAAAGCTTATAAAACATTGTAGAAAATCAGTGTCAATTCAATTAAGGGAATAAATCTAATTTTAAAATGAGCCAATAAGATTTTAATTGATTTTTTTAATTCTGTGGTACCTCTTTTGCTATTTAAATGGCATCTCTGCATTATTTGATTACTCAAAATATTCTTTTTCAAGTGAAAATTCCATGTATAAATCATGGTTCATTTTTAATTTTTTGGAATGTGAGTAAATGTAGGTGTTAAGTTAGAGAGAAGGTCCTCCAAGAACAGGCAGAAGAGACTTGTATGCAGCTAAAATTAATTAAAAGTGAAAAGAGAATAAATGTTTGCAGTTAGTAGTAACTCTTAAAGTTCGGCTGCCAAATCACAGCCTCTTGGTAATGCAGAAATATTGGACTGAATTCTCAGCAGCAGTCACTGGCTGCACCAATTCTTGACGAGAAATGACTAGGAAAGAGAACTTCTGTTTTGTGGAAATTTCAGGAATGGTCTAGTGATGAGACTTCCTTGCCTACCTGGCATGCCAGAGAGGCTGCCAAATTTCCGTTATTAATTTTGAAGGATTAGTGTGCTTCTATGGAACAGTATGATTGGGAAAACAGCACTTTTAAATAAAACTGTCTTTAGCAAACTTCTGACTCTTGAATGTGGCTTTTAATGTATTAATTCAGAAGACTGTTACTGCTTGTTCAACAAGACTATGTTCCTATGGGGAGTGCAGTCGCTGTGGGAGATGGGAGTGCAAGTAAGACTGGGTTGTTGTATCAATTAAGCCTTGGGTAAGTTCTTTATGCATGACAACTAAGGTGTAAAGATCTTTTCCTAGCCTTTGTTATAGACTAGTTACAGTCTTTTAGCATTAGATCTTATTCAACACAAAATGTCAGGCAACGATTTCTGAGGGTGGCATTGAATTTTTGACCCTTCCATTTCTCTGCTTTTTGTAAGGCTGTGTCTCCCATACAAAAGCAGATGGTGTGGATTTGGAAAATTTACCTTTTTGTTCTATTATATTTTATTCTGCTAATAGCATTGATGTTTGCTGTAAAAGCCTGTTTTTAGATCCATAAGTAAAACAACAGTCTACAATATAAACCCAAGAGGTAATGATTAAAGTATGCTAAAATTGAAATTTTCTCTATTATGTTTCTTAGGGAAGAATCCACTATGTAACCATGTGTTTTACAATTATTACAGTAAACTACAATATACATGAAAAATACTATACTGCAGGGGCAGAAAAATAAAACAGTTTTTCTTCTGTCCTGAAAACCAGGAGAAAACAAAGATTTATTAGGATAGAGACCTTTTTTTTTCTTTTTCTCCAGACCATCATAAAGCTTTCATGTGAAAAAACTTATGAAATATTAAACTAACTTGAATTTGCATAATACATTAAATCAACTTTGCCTTGGCTTAAAGCCATTTCTTTGGCAATAGAGAAGGATAATCAACTTAAAAGCCCTCAGGCTGATGGAAGTATCATACTACCTAATACTAAAAGGCAAATGCAGGATGTACTCCAAAATGACTACTCAGTAAGCTTTACTTCTGCGTTGGAGATGCAATTCCAGAGTTACTGAGTGGATACAAAAATCCTCTCTCATGTAAGTGAATGACTTAAAATCTGAGTTGCAGTATTTATTACTATCTTGTCCTGGGTCCAGGTAGTTAGACTGCTGAGGTGAGTAGCTGGAGAGAGGACACCTGCAACACCGGAGCGGAGCGGGGAGATCAGCGTCCAGGAGCTTCACTGCAGAGCGACAAGAGCCACTGAGGAGGGAGCCCCAAGTCCTCAACAGTACTTACCCAGGAGCTGGCAGCTCAGCCTACCTGAGGGGCTGACTCACCGGGGGCGGAGCCAGGAGGAGTGGCACCAGCTGCGAGTGGTTAAAAACCTGCCCCGGGAGCGCAGCGACCAGGAGTGCGGCGAACAGAGCAGGTCGAGGCAGTCTGCGCAGCAGTTCGTGCGGGCAGGCAAGCGGGATAACTGCCTCATCAAGAGGACTTGCCTGGAGCTCAGGAGGGGAAGGAGTGCTTGCTTGTGTGGAGAGACGTAGTCGGATCGATTGACCACATAGGTCATGGTTACAACATGATCAAAAGTGGTAGTGAGTAATAATCTGGGTATCCAGACTGACCTTCCTGCAGACATGCAGCCATGCAGGTCTCTGGCTGCAGCGAATGCCTGAGCCCAGTACTTGTATTGAAGGGAGCCAGTGACACTGCCTGTGTTCGCCGTGAACAAATAAATGATCTGCTCAGGCAGGTGGTTGAACTGAGGGAGGAGGTAGAAAGGTTGAGAGCCATCAGAGAATGCGAAAGTGAAATAGACTGGTGGAGCCACACCCTAAGGCAGGGGCAGAGGGAAGTGGTTGAACAAGTGATGGATCCCCTTCCCTCCTACCATCAGACAGAAGGAGAGAACTTAAGGGACAAGGATGTATGGAGGGAGGTCCCTCCTCGGAGAGGTAAGCAAAAACCCTCGCAATCCCTTCCTCCCTCCCAGGTGCCCTTGAATAACAGGTATGAGGTCTTGGAACTAGAGGGCCAGGTAAATGGAGATGGAGAGGTACATCTACCTAGTGAGTCACCTAGGGCTTGTCACTCACCCCCATGCCTTAGAACTTCCCCAGCCAAGAAGAAGAGTAATTGTGGTGGGAGACTCCCTTCTGAGAGGAACAGAAAGGCCCATTTGTCGATTGGATCCATCCCACAGGGAAGTCTGCTGCCTACCTGGGGCTCAGATTAGAGATGTTAAAAAGAAACTCTCTGATCTGGTGCAGCCCTCTGACTACTATCCGCTGCTGGTTTTTCAGGTTGGCAGTGATGAAATTATTACAAGGAGGGCAAGGGCAATGAAGAGAGACTTCAGGGCCCTGGGACGACTGGTTAAAGGGTCTGGAGCGCAAGTGGTGTTTTCCTCCATACCTGTTACAAGCAAGGGTGAAGAGATAAATAGGAAGAGTCTGCAGATTAATGTATGGCTACGTGACTGGTGCCAAAGGCAGGGTTTTGGATTTTTCAATCATGGGCTGCTGTATGAGACACCTGGTTTGCTGGTGGCAGGTGGGATACACCAGTCCCAGAGGGGGAAAAGGGTTTTGGAGCAGGAGTTGGCAGGGCTTATTGACAGGGCTTTAAACTAGATATGAAGGGGGAAGGGAATTTAACTGAGCCTGTTAAGGACAAGCCCAAGAGAAACATGCTAGGGCTTGAAGGATGGCGGACTAGGGAGGACTATCAATCTATTGTTTCATTTGTGGGAAAGGATAGTTGTTTAGACCCTGTCCCGCAGGTGAAAAAGGGTACTAGGACAAGAGTTAGCAGAGCTAACTCACAGAGCTTCAGGTTAGATTCAAAGTGCGAGGGGGTCGTAGCTGAACTAGTGAGGCATTGTTCTACTATTAATGAAGACCAGAAGGCCTCCTGCCTCCCGAGGGTGCCATCAGCTTGCTCTGCTTGCTCCCTGAAGTGCCTGTACACCAATGCACGCAGCATGGGGAATAAACAGGAGGAGTTAGAAGTCTGTGTGCGGTCTAAAGGTTATGACCTAGTGGCAATTACAGAGACATGGTGGGACAGCTCACATGACTGGAATGTGCTCATGGATGGCTATGTCCTTTTTAGGAAAGATAGGTCAGCAGAGCGAGGTGGTGGAGTTGCCCTTTATGTGAGAGAGCGACTAGAATGTATAGAGTTCTGTCTGGGGTCAGATGAGGAGCAAGTGGAATCAAGTGGAATGTCTGTGGGTACGAATTAAGGGACAGGCTGGTACGGGTGATACAGTTGTGGGGGTCTATTATAGACCTCCTGATCAGGACGAAGTGGTTGATGAGGCTTTCTACAGGCAACTGGAAGTAGCCTCGTGACTACATGCCTTAGTCCTCATGGGGGATTTTAACTACCCCGATATTTGCTGGAAGACTCACACAGCCAATCATTCACAGTCTAGGAGGTTCCTCCAGTGCATTGATGATAACTTCTTAATGCAAATGGTGGACAAACCAACTAGGAGAGGAGCGCTGCTAGATTTAGTACTCACCAACAAGGAGGGTCTGGTTGAAGTGGTGATGGTCAATGGCAGCCTTCGCTGCAGTAACCATGAGATGGTGGAGTTTAGGATCCTGTGTAGGAGGAATAGAATACCTAGCAAGGCCACAGTTCTGGATTTCCAAAGGGCCAACTTTGGGCTGTTCAATCAACTGCTAAGGAAGTCCCATGGGAAAAGGTACTAGGTGGTAAAGGGGCTCATGATAGTAGTCAGCGTTCAAGGACCACTTCTTCCAAGCTCAGGGTCAGAGCATCCCAATGAGTAGGAAATCAAGTAAGGGATCTAGGAGACCAGCGTGGTTAAACAAGGAACTGCTGGGCAAACTCATGTGGAAAAGGAGAATCTATGGATTATGGAAAGAGGAGCTGGCCAATTGGGAGGAATATAGGACTGTTGTTAGAGGATGTAGGGAGGCAATCAGGACAGCTAAGGCCTCCTTGGAACTTAATCTTGCTAGTCGGGTTAAGGACAATAGAAAGGGCTTCCTCAAATACGTAGAAAATAAAACTAACACAAGAGGCAATATAGGCCCACTGTTGAACGAGGTGGGTGTCCTGGAGACAGAGGATACAAAGAATGCAGAAGTGCTAAATGCTTTCTTTGCCTCTGTCTTTACTCCTGCAGACTCTCCCCTGGGCCCCAGACTCCTGTAGCCCCAGAAGGAGTCAGGATAAAGGAGGAGTTTGCTTTGGTAGATGAGGATTGGGTTAGGGATCAGCTATGCAATCTGGACTCTATAAATCGATGGGTCCGGATGGAATGCAGAGCTGGTGGAGGTCATTGCTGGGCCACTCTCCATCATCTTGGGTAAGTCGTGGGAAACGGGAGAGGTGCTTGAGGACTGGAAGATGGCAAATGTCACGCCAGTCTATAAGAAGGGCAAGAAGGAGGACCCGGGTAATTATAGACCAGTCAGCCTTACCTCCATCCCTGGAAAGGTGATGGAACAACTTATTCTTGATGCCATCTCTAGACATTATCAAGGATGAGGGGGTTATTAAGAACAGCCAACATGATATTACCAGGGGGAAGTCATGTTTGACCAACCTTATAGCCTTCTATGAGGAAGTGACTAGGTAGAGGGATGATGGTAGAGTGGTAGATGTGGTTTTTCTTGATTTCAGTAAGGCATTTGATACTGTCTCCCACAGCATTCTCATAGATAAGCTAAGGAAGTGTGGGCTTGACGATCAGGTAGTGAGGTGGATCAAGAACTGGTTGAAAGGAAGAAGGCAGAGAGTTGTGGTCAATGGCACAGAATCTAGCTGGAGGTCTGTGACTAGTGGAGTCCCTCAGGGGTCGGTGCTGGGACCAGTGCTGTTTAATATTTTCATCAACGACCTGGATGAGGGAACTGAATGTACCCTCAGCAAGTTCGCTCATGACACTAAACTGGGAGGAGTGGCTGACACACCAGAAGGCTGTGTTGCCATTCAGCGAGACCTGGACAGGCTGGAGAGTTGGGCAGGGAGAAACCTGATGAACTTCAACAAGTGCAAGTGTAGAGTCTTGCATCTGGGGAAGAACAACCCCATGTACCAGTACAGGTTGGGGGTTGACCTGCTGGAAAATAGTGAAGGGGAAAGGGACCTGGGGGTCCTGGTGGACAGGAGGATGACCATGAGCCAGCAATGTGCCCTTGTGGCCAAGAAGGCCAATGGCATCCTAGGGTGCATTAGAAAGGGTGTATTTAGTAGGGTAAGAGAGGTTCTCCTCCCCCTCTACTCTGCCTTGGTGAGGCTGCATCTGGAATATTGTGTCCAGTTCTGGGCCCCTCAGTTCAAGAAGGACAGGGAATTGCTTGAAAGAGTCCAGCGCAGAGCCACAAAGATGATGAAGGGAGTGGAACACCTCCCTTATGAGGAGAGGCTGAGGGAGCTGGGTCTCTTTAGCTTGGAGGAGAGTGAGGGGTGAGCTCATCAGTGTTTACAAATATGTAAAGGGTGGGTGTCAGGATGATGGAGCTAGGTTTTTTTCAGTGATATCCAGGGATAGGACAAAGGGCAGTGGGTGTAAACTGGAGCATAGGAGGTTGCATGTGAACATCAGGAAGAACTTCTTTAAGAGTGACAGAGCACTGGAACAGGTTGCCCAGGGAGGTTGTGGAGACTCCTATGTTGGAGATATTCAAGGCCTGCCTGGACAAGTTCCTGTGTGATGTACTCTAGGTTACCCTACTGTTGCAGGGGGGTTGGACTAGATGATACTTTGAGGTCCCTTCCAACCCTTGGGATTCTGTGATTCTGTGATTCCCCATGCATCTCCAGGAAAGCTAAGTAAGTCTGTGCATCTGTGTACCCTTGTTAGCGCTTCAGGCATAAGGTTGGAAAAGCTTTCAGCATCGTATGTATGTGACGCTGTATTATGTGACTTCAGCTTACTCTTTATTAATATGCTTCTGTTAAGCCATATAGGTCCTTCAAGATTTGCTGTCCTTGGGAAGTGCTGGCCTGGCCTATGCAGTAAAATGCAGTAATTTCATTGCAGCTGAATAACAAAAAGAAAATAGTGGCTCAGAAAGCAAGGCTGTGTGTCGTTGCTGTGGTGTGTGCTTTGTGTGTGCATGAGGGGGTGTATGAAGGAGGGGGAAAAGAACAAAAATTTTTGCCTTTTGACAGTGAGGATTTTGTAGGAGTTTCTGTTTATGCTAGAAAAAGCCTTCAGTATGTATTGACTTACAAGATCATTTCAGCTTCTGTAATAACAGAAGAAAAAAAAAGAAGAGAAAATGCCATTTTTGACTGGGATGTTTTAATTTGATGAATCATTGTAGTAATATGGCCAGAATTTTTGCAAACCTGATTGCCAGTCTATGCAGTATGGATGAATCAGTCAGCTGTTTGATGCAGGTGAAAAACAATACAAGATATTTTTGACTGCAGTTACATAAAGATATAATTGCCATTCTAATGCTTTTGTGATATTAAAGACAACAAGATTGGGCAGATACGAGAACTTCACTGTAAGTGTCAGACTATCAGAAGAGATTTCTTACTAGATTGCAGAAGCAGCTTGATGTTTATAAATCTCTTTTGAGCATGATAAGTGAATGTTGATTTGCACAGGTCTGATCTGAATTAAGTTATCCTGACCGACTGCATCTGAGAATGATACATCATTTCTTTAATTCTTTTTGTCCCAGGCATCCAGTGTTTATACATATTATAACTTACCTTTAATTTAGCTAAACAAAACCCCATCAGCACTAAAAGAGATCATTGGTTTCTTATGTAGTTTAATTTATGAGTTCCAGTTTCAGCAGCAGCAACTTAAATTTTTTAATTCTCAGGGATACTTAGGGTTCATGGTTCTTCTCAGGTTTATCTGTGATAGCTGCAGGAGATAACCACGTTTTAGACCTATTGCAGAGAGTTTGTCCGTATATATCTTTCTTTTCCTAATTGTGGGCTTCTCTGGTGGGTTCTTTGCTTGGAAAGATCTGGAAACAATCCAGACACATCTGGGTGTCTGTTTTTTTCCTAGTGGGATGATTAGCAAGCAGCAGACTATGAAAACTATCTGTATTTGAGATGACGAAAAAGAAAGCAATCTCAGAGCTAAAAGATAAACATTAAGCTTAGATGCCCTGGGAGGGCATACTTCAGGGTTGCTTTAATGGAGAGAATACTTTTTTGGAAGGTTGTTATTGATAAGTAGTAGTAAGATTCTAAAAAGCCATTCAGAGAGCTACATTCCCTCTATGGTGAGAGGAGATGCTGGTGAAATCATGTATCTTGGACCTGCAAGAGGGAAAAAATAAAAAGAATAAAACTAAGCTTAGCAAATAGAAGAGCAGAGGTCAGGAGAGGTGAAAAGAAGGTATTAAAACAGCATGTAGGGAGTGTCAGTGGACCTTGTGCTTTGGTCTCCTAGAAAAAATAGGTAGGAAATCAAATCTCAGCAGTAGCTCATACTGGTTTTGTGTTGGTTTTTGGACCACACAAGCAGCCGTAGAAGCTGAAGAGACAGTCTTCCCAGCCTCAGAAGAGGTAATACCAACCTCCCTGACAGGGGAATCTTTTGCCATAAGTCTGTCAGAGCTGAAGATGTCACTACTTCGTTTATGTGCTCTTTGAAAACCATTATCGGATGTGAGAATTTAGGGATAACGTACTTTCGTTACAAATATACAGAAAAAAACACAGCACATCACAGGGAACACCTGTTTTGTGCGATGGTCTGTGTCTATTATTATGGATAAGGTTGGATTTAAGCTCTGGAAGATGAAAACAGGTTGTTTTGAGGATTCTGTTGACCTTAAAAGTATAATTTTAATCAATATGAAAAGGTTATGTAAAGTTTTATTCAGTTATTCCTCTTAAAATAGCTTCAACTCTATCAGTACCCCCCTTCTTGCTAGCTTTTGATTGCTTTAGAAGTTGTAATAAGCAACACTGTGGTTGTTCCCAAAGGAGTATCTCATGATTTTTATCCATGGATGGTGGTGTCTTTTTGCCAGTGCTCATTACCTGAGGAAGTGATGTCATGATGAAAGTAGTGACTTCACAGCTTCCAAGATGGTGGAAATAAAATTGAAGATTACAAATGCTGCTTTCCTAGTCCTGTGGTAGAATTGGTATATGACATCTGTGCTTAGAGAGTGCTTGCAGTAGCATTCAATTTTTTATCACCAAAGTTTGGCACAGTTGATCTATTACCTGACGCACAGATCTCAAAATTGTTTGTCCAACACAGGACAGAACAGTATTTAACCTGCTCTCACTTGTATAACTATGGTAATCACTAAGATTTTGATAAATTATCTGTGGTGTTGGTACAAGAAGGTCTCCTGTGTTAAAACAGAATGGGGGAGATGCTATTTGGCTGTATAAATATATTGTCTGTGATTCTGGCAAAAGATAAATACCCTGTTCAAATAATAAAGATGCTAGGAGTAGAAAATGTTGTCCATGTGAATAGGTTATGCAAGTATGATCGTTATGTGCCACTGAATTATTTTAGTGATTATCACTTGGGGATGGAAAGGTAAATAAATATATTCTGAGCTGGGTCAGGGATAGCATGTACCTGTTTATGTGCTTCCCTGAGATGTCCTTGGCTAGTCAGTTTTGCCTGTGGTGGTTCTCAGACTGTAGCTTATGATCTGTGCTTAGGAATTGCATCTATGTGCTTATGGAAGTTGCTGCTCAGCTGGATAGTTCTCTGTTTGTCCTGGTTTTGACTGGGGTTAAACCATGACACTGTAACTTCACCTCAAATGGGACAGCACGTACTGTGTGAATGAAAATGCTATGATGGGACTTCTAGTTATGACAGGTGCAGATCGTCTGCAAGCCTCATCTGTTTCTATCTGACTCAAATTTCTGCTGTTTTCTAGAAATGTATAAGAGAATCATAGAATATGTTGAGTAGGAAGGGACTGATAAGGATCATCAAATCCAGCTTTGTCTTTTGGAGAACAGATTACTTATGTGGGTAACACTATTTCATCAGAAAATGGAGGATTTAATTTAGGAAAGTAGTAACAAACATCTCGTGCTCTCTAGTAATGATTAAGAGTGACATTTTAGCTAGGTTTTGTTATGTTTTGCTCCCTTTATGAGTTTCCAAAGCTACAGAGAGAATTAGCTATCCAAATGTACTCTACAACTTTATTAATAAAAGTTTATTTGATTATTAATTAGTTTGGTAATACATGATTGTGTATTAGAAGGTGCTTCTTCAGAAATAATGCTTTCACACTTTTTTTAATGAAGAAAATTCCTCAGACTGCTGAAACAAGCTGTGGACTATGACTATTCTCTCTTGTCAGTGTGTTTTACGTCGTTAGAATGTGAAGCACAGACTTACTTTGCTATTTGCTGTGGCCAATTTTGGCCCTGCAATATAGGAGATGGAAACTTGTATTACTTGTTAAGACAGTTTACAGGTTGTCTTTGTATTTTAACATTAGTATAATAGCTATAATATTTTATTAGAAAAATATCTGTTGCAAGAACACTTTGCTGAAAGAAAAAAACAAAAACCAGAGATGAGGGAATGAAATGGGGTAGTTTCATGCAAATGAACAGATTCTTACTCAGGGAGAGGGAGAGTCATAAAAATAATCAAGTGTAGTGGGTGAAACAGAAGTATATCCTCCCTGGAGTGCCCAGAGAAGGGCAGTGTGTAAGAGGAAACCCCTGAGCGCCTTCAGAAATTTGTTTTACATTCCTTTTCCTTTGGAAAAGAGTTGGCAGCAGGTAGTAGGTTACCTTGACCTCATGTTTGCCTTAGGCATAAATGTTCTGGAAGAAACCTGCAGTTGTTTGGAGGGATAGTATGTTGGGCGCCAAAAATGTTGTGGTTTAAACCAAGTCCCCCAACTCCCGGAGAGTTAGGAAGGAGAATCCAAAGAATGTAGCCCCCACGGATTGAGATGAGAACGGTTTAATTGCTAAGGCATAACACAAAACCCCTACTGCCATTTACTACTACAAATAATAATGATACAGCAAACAGCAAGTGAAGAGAATACAACACCCCACCAGCCACCGACCCATAACTCACTCCACCCTGCCTGGCCGAGCACCATGTGCTCCCTCCTCCATTTTCCTCCCCAGCTCCAGCCTCTACCCCTCCAGCCTTCTCTTTCCCAGTATGCATCCTGGGCATCATGTGCTATGGTATGGAATACCTCTTTGGCTAGCCTGGGTCAGGTGTCCTGTCTCTCCTTCCTCCCAGCCTCCCCTCCTCCACCTGGCTGGAAAAAACCTTGAACAAAAAAAACACCCTCAAAACATGCTCAAACCATGACATTATCCACCCCTTATTCCATACCATTCACGTCATGCCCAGATCCCACATTTTCAATACACCATCACTCTTAAGTCCACCCCTCGATCATGAGACATCTCTATGTTGCATCTCTGGACTGATAGCCTGAAGTATCTGGGCCCACCAAGCTCAAAATCATTCACTGTCCCCTTCAGCAGTTCTACAGCTTGCTGCTGGGGACTCCATACAGCTGCCTTCCACCTCCAATGCTTCCAAAGCACTGGAGGGGCCCAGTGGATCAGATACCTGGCCATACTGTCCCACATGCCCTGCCACTCATGACTGTCCAGCCTTGGGGACAGTCTCCTGGTGATCCTATATCCTTGTCTAACCCTAGACAAGACCCAAACCTGACTCTGCTTAACTTTTGGGATCAGACAAAATGGTTGTGGGTAGAACACACTCTGTGTCTGTGCCACTATGCTGACCCCTATAACAATCAGCAGGCAGGTCCCAAGGGCACCCAAAAGCCATTCATAACCGTCAGAACTCTCAGGTGCTGCTGCTGCACTTGTCACTGGGGCTGATGTAGCTGTCGTGCTTGCCAGCTCTCCCACTATCAGCTTCTCTTCTCCCGAGTCCGGATCCTCCTCCTCTGCCTTGCTGGGAAGTGCTGCATAGTCTCCTGCATCCTGCTGGGGGTCGGCGGGCGACTTCCGGGGGACACTCTCGGCCGTCGGAGGGTCGGGAACGGCCGCGGGACTCACCTCCCCTGCTGCCTGGTCCTGCTGCTCAGTTACCGCCCTGCTCCGCTCCTCCCCCGCCTGCTCCCGCTGCTCTGCCACAGCCGTTTGGCTCCCCGTGCTGCTCTCCCTGGCAGCCTCAGCTGCCGGCAGCTCCCGGGGCCGCTCCTTCCTGGCTTCACGCAGCTCCACGCAGACGACGACGCAGATAAGGACAAGGACGGCAAAGAGCAGCAGGACGGCCTGGTACAAGTCCAAGTCCACGGCCACGTCCATCCCCCCCTGCTGCCGGAGCCCCACCGTGTTACAAGCCTCCGACACAAACACAAACACATCCAATCCATATACAAAGTACCCGGCAAAATCCCGAAACAGCGAGATCCAGAGAAAAACCTCTAAGAGCCTATAAATCAGCATTGTGACAAGAGACCATAAATCCGCTCAGATCTGTTCTTATCTCAAACCCTTGTGCCCCACGTTGGGCGCCAAAAATGTCGTAGTTTAAACCAAGTCCCCCTACTCCCGGAGAGTTAGGAAGGAGAATCCAATGAATGTAGCCCCCACGGATTGAGATGAGAACGGTTTAATTGCTAAGGCATAACACAAAACCCCTACTGCCATTTACTACTACAAATAATAATGATACAGCAAACAGCAAGTGAAGAGAATACAACACCCCACCAGCCACCGACCCATAACTCACTCCACCCTGCCTGGCCGAGCACCATGTGCTCCCTCCTCCATTTTCCTCCCCAGCTCCAGCCTCTACCCCTCCAGCCTTCTCTTTCCCAGTATGCATCCTGGGCATCACGTGCTATGGTATGGAATACCTCATTGGCTAGCCTGGGTCAGGTGTCCTGTCTCTCCTTCCTCCCGGCCTCCCCTCCTCCACCTGGCTGGAAAAAACCTTGAACAAAAAGAACACCCTCAAAACATGCTCAAACCATGACACAGCCTAACAAGAAATATGCTCTGTCATTCTTAGCCTGCTTACTGTCAGGCTAAAAACTTATCTTAATAATGTCCATCTCAGAGTTCTTGTTAGACTCCTGAGAACAGTCTGGTGAGATGGCCTGTTCTTGCACAGTCTGTTCTGGTTCATATGTGTTGATGAAATTCTGGTGTGCTGGAATTAAAAAAAGCAGTCCTCAGTTGGCTAGTTGACCTATTTGGATTACAAAGAGATGTTCTCCAGAGCTTGCTTTCTCGCTGTGTTCTCCTCCTGTTCTGCTCTTTATAGCCATGCTTTTCTCATTTCTTCAGAAGTGTAGGATTCAGAAACTTTCAGCCTTTGAATTCATCAATTTTTGTGTAATTTTTCTGTTCACATTCCTGAAGACCCAATAAAGAGGGAGCAATGGTGGTACATGAAAATGAGTGAAAGATGTTGGGTTGTTTGCTTGTGTTTTAGAAATGTGAATTCTTCTTTTCCTTTTAGACATCTGTTAAGATGAAGAGTGATTTCCATCTTTGGTAGTTCTCTTCCCAATTGCTTTTCTACAGATTTTAGAACCGCAGTATACCTAGGGTAACAAAACTACAGCTTTTGTGTGCTGTAAAAACAAGTGTGCAGATTTAAGTGTTTGAGAGAATGAATTCTAAAGACAAGACAAAAATTTCTTACTTAATCCTAGATTGTGTCAGTTCATTCGGTTTCCTTCTTTTTCAGGGGTGAATTGGGTTATAATGAACCTAAAGACGTCTAAACAATGAATAATACTAAGAAGGGATGAGCTTGTGAGCCTTATTTTCATTCTTTAGGGTGGCAAATCAATCAGAAATATGTGCTTCAGAAAAACAGTATAACAAAAATACACTGGAAAGAGGAAAATGTGTTGTATATGACAACAACAACAACATTTAACTTCATATATTTGGTTTTGAAACATCTACCTTAGCATCAGTCAGATACATTTCTTCAGAGAAAGCTTAGCTCCTTAAGATAAAATGGAAAAATTCCATGCAGCTAGCTTGACACTAATGATGTGCACAAGTGAAAATCATCACCTTACATTTTCTGTGTACAATTATGAAGAAGGTTGGCATTTCCCTGCAATGTTTTGCTTTCATAGAGTTGGTCTTCCTTGTGTTTGAAAAGTTCCTGATTTTATTAAATGCAGAACAGACTCAGTTCCCTTTGCTTGCGAGAGGATCTCAAAGCTCTCAGTGCTTCATGGAGTGTGTTCAGCTTGTGACGAGTCGGGGTTGAAGCCATTTACTTTGTGTAGGTATTGATTTCAGCCAATCAAATTAAAAAGGGGAAATTAAAATTACAGCTTGCTGCATATATTTTGCTGTGTGTCATTCCATGCTCTTTGGGACTGCTTTTCTTATTAGATTTGTGAGGTTTTTTTTAAAAGCTTTTTCTATATATACATGAAGCTGCTTGTTATTTTACTGCTGAAGGGACTTCTGTCTAGTTAGATCTCAGCTGGGTTCTAAACCAGGGTCTCAGGAAAACCAGATCTCTTAGCTTCTTGGGAGCTATGAAGCCACGAAAATGTGCCTGATCTCACAGCAGAGTGCATTTCTTTGGATGATGGTAAAAAGTGCTACAACTGAGGACAATGCCTGATACTTATCTTTTGAAGTGGCTTGGTGATTGGGCTTTGGTTTTTCTCATCATTGTTGCTCACTGCAATTGTCTTCTAATATGTTACAGAACAAGAGCAAATGCCTGGAGAAAGTCCATGTTGTTCTTGGAAATAAATCCTGTGATTTGGATTCCCTAATTTCTACTCTGGCCTATGCTTACTTTCTAGACAAGGTAATGGAAAAAATGGACTGAGTGGTCTTAACTTATTTGTTACAGGTTGTTACATCTTATTGTTAAGTCAATTAAAACATACTGTAAAAAAATTAACCTGGAGTGGTTTTGTTATAAGCAGTGGTAAGGTTTTTAAATAGAAACAATTTACATTTCTTTCCATACAAAAATTAATGAGTGGATATTAGGTAATATGTTAAGTAGCATTCACTAATAACCCCTGTACATAATTTTTTCTCCTTTCTGATTTCCCAGTGATTCCATAGGAGGCAAACAGAGACAGAAGAACAAGAAAAAAAATAAACAAAACAACCCATTTTTTAAAAAATTAAGTGAGGGAAAACCAGACAGAAAATTCAGACTGTTTGATTACTCACACTGTTAAAACATGTTCCTAATAAAAATCAGATCTCATTTTATGCAACAATGACAAACACATGCCTATGTTACAGGTCAGTCCTCCTGACGTTCTTTGCTTACCTGTGTTGAACATACCAAGAAGAGATTTTAGCTACTTCACAGAGACAAGATTTATACTGGAGGAGCTGAATATCCCGGAGTCATTCCATATCTTCCGAGATGAAATCAATTTGCACCAGCTGAATGCTGAAGGGAAATTGTCTTTAACACTTGTAAACAGCAACATGCTGACAAGGTATTGCATTGTATGTACAACAAGATGGCTTATGTGGGTTTGAGCTGTTTTAAAAATTGCAGTTTACATCTTTTCTCCAGTAATACTGGTATTACTATGCTAATACAGACAAAAAAGGTTAAAAAGGAAGCTAAAATACATTTTCTCTCCCGTTATGTCTTCAGTAAATGTAACAAACTTAATAGTCATCTTTCCATCATTTTTAATAGAAACCCAATTTTTTAAGGGCCTTGTTTTTTTCACACAGTTTAGATTAGATATTTTAATTTAGTTTAAATTATCTGGAAGATTCCTCTGATCAGTAAATAAGAGATCGGATTTGTTGCTGCTTCTTAGTCAGCTTTCACTAAAGGCATTAGGATTCTCACACTGATTTGGAGATAGCCAGCACATCTGCGTATGTGCTGTTAAGATGGCTGCTGGATAACTGCAGTCCTCACAAACTTCATAATTTTTCTCAAAACGTCTTCAGTGCCGGAGGCTCACAGTTGCTCCGTGGAATACCATAGTCCATATATCCATCCGTAAGAGGGAATATTTAGAAGCCTGTAGTGAATCTTTTATAGGGAGCTTCTTTATAATGGTCTGCCTGTTTTGCCCAGAGTAAAGAATGTAATTTACTTCCAGCTCTCTTTAGAACTTAAAGTGAGATAAGTAACATCCTGTTGTGTTATGGCCCCATCTTATTGAGGGGCCTGTAGATTAGAATAAGAGCAGGGAAAATCTAAAATGAGAAATATGCGTAAATCTCATAGCTATTGTTCTTTAACTGCAGCCAGATCAGTACATTGTTTGCTTTTTGAGAGTAAAAATTATCCGTAAGATTATTTTTTTGTTTTATTGCTGTCCCTTTCTGTATTTTTTCCTTCTAATTAATTATGGCTAATGTTTTACATTATTAAATATAGTTGGCTTTGTTATTGCTATTATAAGCAAAAACATAAAATGCAAAGACTTTTTGTAAGTCTTCAAAATAGTCAATGGAGAAAATTCCAAATCTCCCATACATAAAGACTGATAATTTTAGTACATGTAGATGTTTTTTTCCTAATTATTAATTTGTAAATATTTTTATAATGAAAATGTAAATATTTTGTCTTAGTGATTTATCAAGTAATAAAACCACTGTGAACACCTCATTTAAAAAATTAGTTTTAGGACTTTGTTGTGATGTTCTTTGTCTTTTAGCAGACTTCAGGTAGCAATAACAATAGTGTTATAGTCCAGAATTAGAAAAAAAAAATAACTTTTTAAATGATTGTCAAGCAGCTAGAAAGAAAAAAATATATATAACTTTTAAATTTGCTTGATAGTGAGGATAAAAGTTTGGAATCGGCTGTTGTCAAAGTCATCAATCCAGATGAGCAATGTGATGGCAGCCTGGAGTTACAAGCATCTTCTTCCTCGGTAGTAGTAAAAGAGATTCTTCAAGAGGCACCAGAGTTAATCACTCAGCAACTGGCATATCTCCTCAGAGGTGAGAGATTACTCTTTATATTAAATACTGAAAGGTTTAATGGAGTGTTTCTGAATCTGCTCATGCAGAAAGAGTGTGATCCATTCTTTGGTTAACAATCCCTTTAAAGACCACAGGAAGCTTCATAAAAGAAGCAGGGAGTAAAGAGTTTGTTAAAGAGTAACATTATATTGAATATTAAAAATGTGCATTTAAAAATAGGCATGAGAGGTCTTTGCTGTATCACTTGACAAGAATATTAAATGGAGCTGTCGACACACCAGCTGGGTAGCTGGAAAAGCTGTGCAGTTCAAAGATTCCAGGGGCACTGTGGACAGCAATATGGATTGGAATCTAATATTTACACGTTAAAGCTCCTCCTGATGGTGGTAGCATGATGTTTTAATGGTGTGATGTGAAACTTTTACTATTCAAAAATACTTTAACTAATTCTTCATTGTGCTCTCCTTTTCTTTTGTATTGTATGCCTAGTAGGGTACAGGAGGGGGTTCAGCTGTCAGAAGTATTTTCATTTCTGTCTTCATAGTTCATCATTTGTATTAGTTTCCTCAGTTTCTTTGCTGGAGCAGAGCTCTTCAGTTGGAAACAAAACTGGGGTTGAAAAGAACGCTTTGCTGCTTTCAAGTTATTTACTGAATTTTAATAGTGTTTCATGAATTTTGAAAATTTTGTGTTTTAATTGATATGCAACTATTAAATGCCCTTTTAGGAAATTAATGTGGACATGTTTAATGAAGATTATGAAAACTTGTCTGCATTATGATTTCAGAAACTATCGGAATCTTGGCTTGTCACTGTACTCGTCACCGTAATAACTAAATAATGAACATGTTAAGAGAAATATAAAATGGTATTTTTTTATGTTTCCATAGAAGAACCATTAACAGTAACACAGTATTTGGCCTGCTCTTTTAGTATCTTTCCATGCTAATGAGCTCTAATAAACCTGCCATGAAATATTACTGTAAGCTGCAAATTTCTGTTGAGTAGCTATCCAGGAATCTAGGCAAATGACAAAGCATAACAATTGATTTTGGAGACAGAACCAAAAAAGGATATTTGGTGGTGGGAAGAGTCAGGAGGCAGTGCTCTGAATAATGAACAAGAATATGTTCAAGTGTTACATAAGGGTGTAAATGTCTGCATGTTTTTGCTGTTCATTCTGCAATCCAAATCCTAATAAAGTGTTTTTACTAGAGAAATACTGAAAGTGCTTGCATGAAAGAGATAGCACTTCCAGTTTTGAGGAAGATAGTAGCTTTAAAAAAATAAAATAAAATTGTAACTTCATTTTAATTAACGTGTTTGGTAGTACATATCTGAGAAACTTCCTGGATATAGGAGTGCCTGCGTACCTTCTTTTGCATTGTGTGAGAAGTGATTGACAAAGCTTAAACAATAAAACACAGCTGCATTTGTGAAATACTGCTTTTCTACTTCTCCCAGCCATGCAGATCATATATATAGAAAACTAAGGAATACAGGGAGTCCTATTGTGGGTCTCTTAAATTAGGAAAGGTTTTTGGTACTTCTATTGCAAATTCAGAAAGGTCAGTGAATCCCATTACTGGTTTCAATAAGATAAAATAAAAATCTTATATATAAATATATCTAGATGGCAGATCAAACTATAGCAGTCTGAAAATAAAAGATCAAACACAGCCTACCAGGTCAGGCTTTCCATGGTGGTGGTGGAATTAGCATCCCTGGAAGTGTCCAAAACCATGTAGATGAGGCCCTTAGTGGTTTAGTGATGGGTTTTGCAGTGCTGGGTAGTGGTTGGACTTGATCTCAAAGGTCTTTTCCAACCTGGTTGATCCTGTCATTCCATGGAGTCTAGCTTTTGTGTTTCTCTGCATATATTATGGCCTTTTTTTCAAATGCCTTGCCCATAAACTGCAGCTTTTGAAATTCATTTCAGTGTGAGCATAGAAAATAAAGGGACCACATATCATGTCCACATATCATGCTCTGAAAGCAGGGGTGGCTGCTTCGTTCTCATTACCCGTGAATGCGTGTGTGGAGACTTGCAGAATGGACCCTCGCTGTGTTGGCACTCTACAGTGTAGAACCAGTGAAAAAGCCCTACTGGGTTTTTCCCACTTTCATTGTTACTTCAAGTGTAAATCTGTATATTGTTAGCATGTATAAGTTTGGGGCCAAAGAACCATAGAAGGCCAAGGTGAAAGTCAAAGAATTGTTATTTTATTTTCATAAAAGAGCTGAGAAATCCTAACAGAATCTGAGTTTCTGAGCTGGTAACTTGTCTTTCATTTCTGGCTTTCTAGTGAGTGCTTTGCTAGAAGACTTGAAAGATAATACAGATACCTCATGTTTTAATAGTATTGCATGGTGGCTGTGACAGCTTCATTTGTTGCCTCTTTTTCACTCTTTTTCAATTGTATTTTTTCTCACAGTCTGTTGGCTTTTTTTTTTTATTTTAATAACAAAGGCAGATGTTTATAACCTGCCATATCTCAACTTTGAACAAACTTCATCTGCTCTTCTGTGTTTAAAAAAAAAAAAAGTTAAAAGACTTTTCCTGTGAAACTAAGCATTATTGATTTAGGCAGTTTAATAATTAAGGACTTTTTTTTCAGCCGAATGCTTTTCTGGTATCTTTGTCTCCCCGTCAGACATGCTGTAAGATAATTCTACCCTTGGGTTTTGAATAGAGCTTGCTTGGAGAGTCAGAGTATTGTACAGCCATATTTGCCTGAAGTTAGAGCTTGTGCTGTCCCTGGATTTGTGCCAGCAGCAAACAATTACAGAACCTGCCAGAGTCTTGGGCCTGTATTATTTTATTTCCCCGGAGATGTTTACAAGGGGACTGTTGCCAAACTCAAGATCCATTAAACTGCTGAATCATTACATTTTCTTTTGCAGCCAGCTGGCAAGGATGTGATTCCAGGCACTCACTGTCAGGTACCTTGCGTCAGTGCACTCTCAGAAATGCCTCCTTATGTTTATTTGTATAAGGCCTTGAAGGATGCCACAAGGTGCAGACTGCAACATGTAAATAGAGACAGATTTGCAGCAAGAGCATCAACAATGTTTTTTGGTTTTGTTTTTTTTTAATGTGAATCTGCTTTTGCAGTTCATGGGGTGTGTAGCTGAGGTCTTTTCCTGCTCTGTTAGGGCAGTCTGACATTCAGTAGAGAAGATTTGTTTGTTATTCGAGCCACCCAGGCAAATGTTAAGAAATGCCCTTTTAGGGATGTCAGGAATTATGCCCTCTTTTTTTTTTCCCTTTGCTCTATCTTTCACATCAATCAGATGATTCACATGTTCCTTAATTAATGTATCCTTAATATACATGCCAGACAGGATCATTTTGAGCTGCACCAAACACTGCAGTTATTTGGACTGATCCTTTTGTTTTTATATATGAAAGCAGTTTTCTTGGAGGCACTGCTTCTTTCCTCCTCCCCCAAAGCTTTTATACCAGCTTTGTGGCTTTCCTCTTAATTACAATGCAGACTGCTTTCTTGGGTCTGTTGTACAGTTTTGGTTTGTTACAGTTTGGTTTTGGGGGGTGGAAAGTGTTGCAGTATCATTTCATAAGGTATTGTTGGTTTTCCCCTTTTCGCTGTCTTTACTTCTGCAGGTCATATAGTAAAGCCTTGGCAGGAGAAATGCCTGTATTTTTGTTGTACTGTTTCTCTCAGCCAGAAACTTGTAATTCAGGAGATGGTTTTGCTGTTCTTAATGTTTTCCCAAAACGACTTCTGCCTTCATTAGATCATGTTTAATATTAATGCACAGCAATTGCTTTTGGCAAAACTAATGCCCCACTTCCAAACTGCTGTGCAAAAAAGAATAAAACACAATTTTTTTTTCTTTTTGAGAGCCCTAGCCTGTTTTCTAGTGACCTCTCCTTCAGAAAAAAAAAGAATTATCTGTAATGTAGTATAATGCACACAAGAAATAATACTGAATCTTGTACTACCTATTATATGTTTCTTTTTTCTGTGCTAGTCAGCAGACAGTGCAACCTCCATTATGCTTTCAGAAAGCCTCGGGGAGTTGCACCAGCACTCAGTGAAATCTGCAGGAGATTTCTGAGCCCATGTAACTCTTTTAGAGCAAATACTTACAAGGGAACACATGACTGAGTAGGCAACTGACCTTTGGCCAAGCAAAAGTATCTTGAGTAAACTGTTTTTCTAAAATACCTGGAATCTTAACCCTCACAGGGATGCTGAGGGTGCTTGGAGAGAAGACTTATGTGCCTTTCTTTCCTGCTGATGAGCAGAGTATTAAAGAATGAAGGAAGAATATATGTTTATGTTATGGCTTGCCAACACTCTGTTAACTTGAGAAGGATCTTTTTCTTGCTTTTGTCCTAGTAGAAAAGTTAGCAATAGCAAGCAAGTGGGAAAAACGACCTTTTAGAAACCTTTCTAAGATATCTGCCCCTGATGAGGCAGTATTTCAGGCTGACTGCATTCCATTCTTGTATTAAGTGGTAAATTCCAAATTTCAAAGTTTGCTTTGGATCAAAATATGCAAAAGAATTGACCCTGAGCAATGGAAAATAGAGGCCTCCAGTTAGATGCTGCTGTACAGTGTGTGCCTAAACACATTCTGATTTTACAACTTTGCAGTAATGTCTATGTCCTGCCAAAGGTGAGATCAAATATAAGACAGACAGCCTTGCCATTGAAGAAACCTAGAATTTGTTGCACATATGAAAGTAAGAGACAAATGCACATTGATATCCGTAGAAGTGCATGGTAGGTTGCCACAGTATATCGTAGGCAATCTTTCTAGCCCTTTTGATTGGGTAACAGATAAATAATGTGAAAGGTTCCACCAATTCATGTGTTTAGGATAATTAAGCTAGTTTCATTGGCATCAGCAATGTTGCTGCTGCATGACTTTTAACAGAACTGCTTTGGTGTAAAGAAATCTATGTAATATTTTAGCAGACAGATACTTATGATGATTTTTTGGTGCTGTATAACTTGTAGTTTAGGCACTTGTAAAAATCACAGCCAGGTACTGACGTGGCTGCTGGAACCTGTCTTAGTGTAACCACAGTATTTTCTGCTGCCACTTCTCATATTTCCTGTAATTGGAGAAAGGTGAGACGCTTCCTCTGTTTGTTCAACTCCTTTCCTGTCTTGCCTTTCAATACCCTTTTGCTTGGCTGCAGAAGAACCTGACACCAAACCCACTACATAGGAGTTATTTCTGTGAAATTAGACAACAAAGTTCATGTCACATTGTCTTCAAAACTGATGAGCTTGATTTGGTATACAACTCAGACCTCTTGTTTTACTACATTTCCCAGCATGTTTTTGTTAAGATTTTCTCATCTTGGTCTTCTCTAAATACTTTCCTCACTGAGGCTCACAGAGCAGTGGTAAAAGTTTGACACGTTGTGTGTCTCAGAACCTGTACAGATGGACAGACTGCTTAGCTCATCCTAGGGCTGCTGGAAGGCTGAATGGGATATGCAACAGCCTCCCTTCAGTAGGTAACTGTATGATGAATTCGAGCACTCACTGTAGCTCCCATACTTTCTTCTGCAGTTTCCATTTCCTTTGTGTGTGTATGAGCAATTTCCTTGTCTGCTCCTAGAGGGAAGAAAAAACAACTGCTGAAAAAGCAGATTACTGTTGCTACAATAATTAATGCAGCCTGGTTGCTGAGCTGCCATTTATCCAGGTGCAGCTCTGTGCTGACTGGGAGTGTGTTGTGGGCCTCCAAACTCATTTTGATCACCAACCTTCCCAAGGTATGGGCAAGAATATGTAGCACAGGCACTGTTAATCTTGTTAGATGTTGGAACAATGAAGGAATATTGATAGATAATCTGTCCTGAAGGTTGTTGATTGAGAAACTTACTTCATAGAAAAGGGACTGAAAAACAGGCTTTGCTAACATATATAGGTATATATCCTTATAACATAGATAAGGTGTCTTAGGTGTTTATATGTCACTTATTTACTTGTAGGCTTGTGGAGCTGTGTTTTGTTTACCTGAATTTACATATGTCAGTCTGAATCAGTATACAGGATTTTCAGACAGTCTTTATCTCTTTAATATTTTCAGTACTATCAAAAAGGGCAGAAATATTGTCTTAGAGTCATCGTAAGAATGACATAAAGAGATACTGAGAATTAAAAAAATTATTGGCAGTTACAGTATCTGCAGTGGAAACATAGAACGTGGAATAGAATTTTCTGTATGTGAATTTACAGAAATTCATATGTTGTGGGGAGCAGCTTTAAGCATTATTTATTATTTAGCCCACACAGGATTTGTCTAATAAAGAAGTGTATACGTAGCACGGCAAAACTGCTTTGTGTTGCAAGTGCCTTGTGAATTCTGAAGAAATGCTTTTTCATTATTTTGTTTTTGTTATGACAGTGCAGGAGAAAAATGGACGCATACCAGATGTTTGGGTCCTAGTCAGTTTAGTGAGGTTGAGGATGGCTATGTGCAAGTTTTTCTTTTCCTCTCTTGGCTCTGTGATAAAGCCTAAAAATTTTTGCTTACAATAACTACCTTATACTATTGTACTGATTTGCTCATTGACCTTGCATGATACAATGCAATCATAACTTGTTTGAAATCCCTGTGCACAGTAGAGTAATAAATAATTTCAGTGCTGAAGTATGGGATTTTATCCTTGATTGTGTGAGTAAACGGAAGCAAAGGCTATCTTTGGGTATATTAATAAATGGAATCCCAGTCTCCACGGGATGAAAGAGTGACTTTAAACTTCGAACCATCAGAAATGCTTCACATCCAGGATGGAATACGTGCAATGAAGAAATAGTTGATTAAAAAGACAGCAAACTCACCTGTGTATTGTGAGAACATACCAATTGTAAAGTTATTAATTGGATTACATTTCTCTTAAATTTTAAAGCATAATGCATCTTGGGTTTCTTTGCCTGAGTGTGCTGTGCTTTTTGGTATGTTCATTGACGAGGAATTAGCCAGGGTCAGTTACACCAAAACAGCCAATGACTTCAAGATGGTTTAGTTGAAGCCCACTGTCATGGGCAAGGACACCTTCCACTAAACCAAGTTGCTCAAAGCACTGTCCAGCCTGGCCTTGAACACTTCCAGGGATGGGGCATCTAGCACATTATCTGGGCAACCTGTTAACAGTGTCTCACCACCCTCATAGTGAAGAATTTCTTCCTTATATCCATTGTAGCGGTTCATTGACATGTCTGTAGAAGGAAGGTTGGCAATGTAGATTTACTGTTCTCAAGCAAATCAACACTTGGCCTAATGCTTAGAGGGGAACAAGGGACAAGCCCTGGTGTCTCCCTGCTCACTAGTGGCCATGCCACAGAGCTCTGCTGAACATACAGAAGCATATTGCACACTGTAGCAGCACTGGAACCAGCCAGTTAGCTGGAGCATAGGCTCTGACAAGCCACCCAGTTCAGATTTTAGAAACTGCCTTCATGTTAGGAGAGTGCTTCTGTGCGAAAAGCATTTAATATCTCATTCAGTGAACTTGTCAGTGGAAACGACCTCCAGGAAGGAAAAGTTTTGGATGGCGATATGGTAAACATTCTTGTTTCTGTAGTACCATTTTGCTGTTAGCAAAGAGGTAATTGATTTTTATCTTTCAATGTTTCAGGAAGCATTCTCTTCAAGTGCATGTCTTTGGAGGCTGACAGAATTACTGAGCAACAGGAGAAAGTACTGTCAGTCCTAGAGGAGAAGTTTCCAGATCTTCCCCCACGAGAGGAGATTATCTCTGTTCTCCAGGAGACTCAGCTTAACCCACAAGGTAGTGCAACTTGCTTCCATTTTTCTGAACTTTTACAAATTTAGTTATGTAGCTGTATCAGAATATATTGGCTCATTGTGTGTGGTAAAAGTAGCTGCAGCATGCTATCTTCATTGACAGTTACATGTATTATACTGAATTTTAAATTAAGTGGCTTACATTCTGAATCATGTATTGTGATTTCTGTTGAGGAACTGCTGAACTCCTAAATAATTTTTGTTGTTCTTACAGATAAAGAAAACATTGATTTATTTCATATATTGCTTTTACAATTGTATTCCAATCAACAGTTTGTGTTAATGAAGTATAGGGGCATAAAACAATGTGGCAGCCCATATGTAGAAGTTGTGCTGCAATTGTCTGTGTGCTGTGGGAGTATGTCTTCTGAATCTTCTCAGGTTTATCAAGGGCTGTGTACAGGTGAAGTGAATGTGACTTCAGACTAAGATGAAGGAAGCAGTGGGAACTTTCATTTCCTTCTGATAGAAATTGCTGAACACTGTTGTCATTTTTTCAGCGCTCAAAAGTGGGAATGTTTGAACTGCAATTTTGATAGCAGTCTTTTGAAGGGATGCTCTGAAATCCTGAAAATATGAACTCATATTTTTTTACTTTGCTAAATGGCGTTTGCTGTGAAGTTTGTAAGAAGGAGTGAGAATTTAATTATCGAGATACCTATTTGTTGGGTATATCACGTATGCACAGAGTCTGTGCAGTCTCATAATCTTTTTTTACCTTTCTCTATGCACCCATCTTCAGAATCTTCTCATCTGAATTTAGGCTGTCAGCCTGATATGGCTGCGCTAGCTGGTAGTTACAGAAGGAATTTGAGGTGCTTCTTCCTTTGCTTTTTCTTTCAGTGAGGCTGAAAGCTAAATTATTTCAGGGCTATAAATCTTCACATAGTTCCCTGAAGTTCCTCCAGACATTAGTCAAGGAGTCAAAATTCAGAAGTGAACTGAATGCAGCCCGGATTGGAGAGATCAGATGATTCTTTTATGGAACTCAATTTTGTCAGTTGCAAGTGAAGATGGTTAAATAATGTTTGTCATGTACTTGGACCATGAAGTTTACCCTAATACCCAATGCAAAACATGGACCAGTAGATATAATGGTTTCAGTCTGCATGACATTGGTTGCCAGTAATTTTCTTGTGCCACATAAGGAGAGCAATGTCATACACTCTTTTTGTCTCACAGCTGCTGTTTGCTGTGTATCATAAGGTACATATTTAGCTCTGCATATATTCATGTAGCATTTGGATTAGTAAGGTGCTTTTGAGTTCCTGGAGTCATTTGAAGGCTCTAACCTCTGCTGAATATTTCACCTTATATATACCTCTTATTAGAATCATAGAATAGTTAGGGTTGGAAAAGACCATAACATCATCTAGTTTCAACACTCCTGCCATGGGCAGGGACACCTCACACTAAACCATGTCACCCAAGGCTTCGTACAACCTGGTCTTGAACACCACCAGGGATGGAGCATTCACAACCTCCCTGGGCAACACATTCCAGTGCCTAACAGTAAAGAATTTCTTCCTTATATCCAACCTAAACTTCCCCTGTTTAAGTTTAACCTGTTACCCCTTGGCCTATCACTACAATCCCTAATGAAGAATTCCTCCCCAGCATCCTTATAGGGCCCTTCAGATACTGGAAGGCTGCTATGAGGTCTCCATGCAGCCTTCTCTTCTGCAGGATGAACAGCCCCAACTTTCTCAGCCTTTCTTCATATGGGAGGTGCTCCAGTCCCCTGATCATCCTCGTGGCCCTCCTCTGGACTTGTTCTAACAGTTTCATGTCCTTTTTATGTTGAGGACACCAGAACTGCACACAATACTGCAGGTGAGGTCTCATGAGAGCAGAGTAGAGGGGCAGGATCACCTCCTTTGACCTGCTGGTCACTCTCCTTTTGATGCAGCCCAGAATACGGTTGGCTTTCTGGGTGCAGGTGTACACTGAATCCGGCTCATGTTCATTTTCTCATCGACCAACACCCCCAGTTCCTTCTCTGCAGGGCTGCTCTGAATTTCCTTTTTGCCCAGCCTGTAGCTGTGCCTGGGATTGCTCCGACACAGGTGTAGGACCTTGCACTTGTCATGGTTAAACTTAATAAGGTTGGCATCAGCCTGCCTTACAAGCAATTAAGTTTCATGCAGAAATAATAGTTCATTGGCCTGAACTCATGAATCTGGTTGCTATTAGAAGTACAGATGCCTGTAGCCCACCAAAAAGTCTACAGGTGGCCTATAAATATTTCTGAGAGGACAGATGCGTAGATATAATAAATATGTGAACATGAACCAGGTCATCTTGTCATTAGATTGAATGTAGCATTAGACTCCATACAGGAAAAGTAAAGATTCATTTCTTGGCTTAAGTTGGTATTTGACTCCCACTTAAAAAACAAGCATGCAAACACATTTTGAATGTTATGCTTCTAAGCTTTAAACATCTGTGGACATTTTATTTACCATCCTACACTGAAGTAAGTGGCTTATAACTTTCTTTATACTGATACTTGGCTATCATCTCTGTATTTCTGATCATGTGATAGGATCATGTTCACAGATACATATTTTTGGGGGGAATCTTTACAGCATTTTAGTCAGATAACTCCTGTTAGAGACACCTTGTCACGAGGATTTTTAGTACATTGTACATAAACATATCAACATTTCTAGTTTCAAAGTGAAGCAATTCCAGTTTCACTCTGCTTTTTCTGATGATATGTACTTCTGTTTCTATGGTACATAAACATCTAGTTCGTTCATTTGCCATTTGATGTATGTGAGAGAAACTCATTGCTGTTAGTTCCAGTTTTCAAGGAAGATCAGAAAGGTTGAATGACCTTATGTTTTTACATAGTATCTTAAGTGTTTTGCTTCTGAATATTTTGTAAATACCATAGTATTCTACATGTATTTTTCAATATATTACTCGTTCCAGAAATGTTTCATGTTAGTGATTTCCTATTAGACCATAGCAATGGTCTGTCTACACATTTATCATCACTGGAATTCAGTTCTTTTAAAAAATGAGTTTTCACACAACTTCATTGCAGACTTAATTCCTCATCCTTTGCTCCCCAGTCCCTCACCCCCATCCTTAAAATCTTGTCCTTGTTTTAAAAAATCCTCTAGAAATATTAACCATTGAAATATTCATGTTGTTTTTAATTTTCTCATAGAATGTCCTAAAATACAGAAGCCTCAACATTACGGTCTAGTCTAAGTGTGTTTTTGATATATGTTCCTGCATCTGTCAGATGTAGATGTTTGTATATGTTAAAATTCCTTTCTCTTCTCAAACAGGTGTAAGTATTGAGGATGCTATGCTGAAAGATCTCAAGATTTCAGATGGAGAAATCAAAGTAGCAATTAGCACTGTGTACTTAACACTGGAGGTAAGAGAAAATCGAAATAACATAGTTTCTAAACAGCCCTATTGCATACAGAGATGGTCCTTTAGCAATGATTTTGAGCCAGTTATTTTCTCAACATTATATATGAGCAGAATTTAATTTTCAGTGATTTAATTAACTTTGGGAGAAACAGTAACTGTTTGTGACTTACATGATTGTGCATCCGATTATTCCTTGCAGTTAGTGTGTACAACAGTGTGGTAAAACAATGGCATCAGTAAATTGCAGGCTTTGGGTGAATTCAAGGTGTGAGCTTTCTGTTGTACTTAACCTAGGTAGTTACGAGCTAGGACTTTGTTCCACCTTTCACTTAAAATATGACATAAAATTTATAAAGCCAGTTTAACACGTTCAGCTTTTTGAGAGCAGGAGATACTCTTTTATGCTTTTTATAAGCTTATCTTGAAGTATGTCCATTGCCACACTGCTTCAATGAAAGTGTTGGTAGAAACAAAAGGACCTTGATAGAGCAGAAGTTCCTAGAATTCTGATATTCTTAATCAAACCTGATTATAAAGATTGTCTTTATAAGCCTGAAAATGGCTGCTCAGATTTTCTTTCCTGATTTATCTGAAACATTTTTCAGTTGCTTGGGCAAAGCTCTTGTGTACTGTTTATCATTATATCAAGGTGATTTGTCTCATGGATGTCAGTAGCTATCTACCTTGACCTGAAGTAGATTTAACTGTTACTGGCTGTTACGTAAAAGTATTAATTTAAAAATATTAATGTTTAGATCACTGTTCAAGTTTGACAATATTATTTCTGACATAAGTTTGCATACTGATACACAGCCCGATAATAAAACTAGCTAGATTGAGGAGAATCTCAACAGCAGAGATATTTTTACATAGTGTATATTTGCAGTGTACACTCTCATCATGTCCCTGAAGGTCACCCATACAAAAATATTTGACATACAAAAGAAATTGTCATCTTCTACTACTGCATTTTACTTTAATCAAAACTTTATCTCAAATGGTACTAAAAAAACAAAAAAAATTCACATGAATAGTTTTTTGCTGTGTATATCCTGTGAGATTTCTTACAACATGTCTTTTCTTCTGGATTTTACAAAAAATATGGTGCGTCTGTGGTTGAAGAGTTTGTGGTGCAGTCAAACTAATAATTATTCATGTATTTCTGCTTTCATACTAAAATACACAAAATTGGGTAGCAAAACTTCAAAAATGAATCAGAATATGTTCGTTTCTTGGTTAGTTTCTATGTCATGCAGGCTTTACCAGTACTGTTTTATGAACTAATTTTTCCTTATGAAAATTATGCCAAGGTTGGGAGGAGAGGGGATAGGGAGAGTATTGTAAGATAAATCCTCAAAAGAAAGAGATTGAAAACAAAAGAATGGGAAGCTTTTAATAAGAATTTTTAAATATCCTTGTCTTCTGTCAGTTTCAGTGAATGGTAGACACACAGGAGCTAGCTTTAGCATTCCATTTTATTTTCCTTTAATCTTAATTTCACAGTTGGGGTGGAGGTTAGTTTTGCATTTGCTACGTTACTTTGTTCAGACATTTTCTACTCCATGATTTACTGTGCTTGACCAGCACAAGACCTTTTTTTTTGCTCTTCTTAGGGCCAGGGATTATATGGTCTGCACAATGGTAAAGCAGACGGTTTGTAAAAACATTCTGAACTGGTTACTTCCCCCAGTATCAGAAATACATATGAGGGAATTAGAGATGAAACTGTCCAGACCTGTCTTGTCTGTTCAGTTTAGAATTCTGTTATGAACTCAGAATACACAAACCTTAATGACTTCAGGATTTTTTTTTCAGCAGTAATAATGGTAATTTGTTTCCGTTCTTAAAATGCTTTATAGATGTTATTTGATTAAGGCTTGGCTTTGCTGTCAGTGTTTGTGCTTGCTTCTCTGAAGTATCTTTTATTAAAGTGCTTTCTATAGGGTCGATTATTTGATTTGGTTCAATAGTCTAATTGATGATAGATGATAAAACCAAAGATGATAATTATATGATTATAGTTGGGTATAGTAAGCTGTTCACAAGCATGCATCCCTGCTGAGCTGGATATGTGTTGTGTAGAGTGAAAGCGTTGCAGCTCAACACTCAAGCTCTGATTTCAGTCAGAGTTTCATGATAGTAAAGGCAGAGATTAGTAAATCTGATATTCCAACAAATGTCATATCTCAGTTGTATGTACTCAAATTATTCTAACCTTTCCTTATTTCTGTTTTTATGGCAAGTTTTACAGATCTCTGTTCAGAGTAGATTCTGAAAAAAATTTCTGTTCTTGAGAGGATTGATGCTCTTTTTAGCAGAGTCTTGAAATGGAGCTAAGTTCCTTTCTATTCTCTACTCTTTATTTCCTATGTTAAATAAAATAATTTCCTCAGTTTCCTTTCTGTAAATCAGGATATTAATCTTTTATTTCACAAGTGTGCTGTGAATTAATTTATGTATTAAAATTGCATAACAAATTCATTGAAGCTTGTGTTAGATATGTTGTGATAAACCCTATTTTTATTGGTATTGAAACATAGTATCGAAGGGAATATTGTATGAGTTCTCTGCAAGGCAGGAAATGATGGTAACTGGTAAGTCGTCAGTTGGAAGTTAATACTCATATTTACTTCTAGTGTTATTGTATTGCAGTACTTAGACAGGAAGGACACATGCAGGTGCACTCCTGCTTTGCAGTTTCTCAGGAAGACATGAATGCAAAAATAGTAGTGTAGTTGCTCTCAGTGCTTTGTTTGAATATATATACTGATACCAGTCAAGAGTGTGTGATTTACATCTATCGTTTATTGGCTTTTATTGTTAAATGACTGATTTTTTTAAGTGTCTTGATAAAAGCCAATCTTTCAGATATCAAAGGAATAGGTAGTGCTGTCATTAGTGATAAAGGCAGGGAAGGCATTTCATGTGGATGTGTTTAAGTTTCTGTAGGAATCTGTATGCAGTTTTGCATTTCTGGAGATAACTGCCTTCAGACTGGGGCTTCTTGGATTTAGGTAGCATTAAAGTTGTGAATTGAAATCAGTGACTGGCAGCCAGAGCTCATGCCGGTTGGATTTCACATGCATAGCAGTGCTTTTTGAAGAGAATAACGAAAGAAAAGTGACAGTGCCCAGATCATGGTTATTTTTGTTGCCTTTGCTGGAAAGTTTCCCCAAGTCATAATAGTGATTACTCATAGGATATTGTAGCAAAATTCAGTGCATGTGTTACAGTTAACTTCTGTTATATTAGGCTATACCCTGAGAGTATATTTTGCTTTTTCTCTGTTGGAATTCTCTTGGAAATAAGAAGTATCTTCTCAATGTGACTTTCTGTAAAAGTTATTTTTTTCCTGAGGAAGGAATACTTCCTTTGTAAATTGAACTCTGTTATATGTTTTTTTAAGTCTAATGCACCGGAAGAACAGTCCGGGTTTCATGAGTGTTCAGTTTATTAGAAATGGATCCTGATATTATAGAATCATAGAATAGTTAGGGTTGGAAAGGACCTTAAGATCATCCAGTTCCAACACCCCTGCCATGGGCAGGGACACCTCACACTAAACCATGTCACCCAAGGCTTCATCCAACCTGGCCTTGAACACCACCAGGGATGGAGCATTCACAATCTCCCTGGGCAACCCATTCCAGTACCTCACCACCCTAATAGTAAAGAATTTCTTCCTTATATCCAATCTAAACCTCTGCTGTTTAAGTTTCAACCCATTACCCCTTGTCCTATCACTACAATCCCTAATGAAGAATTCCTCCCCAGCATCCTTATAGGGCCCTTCAGATACTGGAAGGCTGCTATGAGGTCTCCTGCAGCCTTCTCTTCTCCAGGATGAACAGCCCCAACTTTCTCAGCCTTTCTTCATATGGGAGGTGCTCCAGTCGCCTCATCATCCTCGTGGCCCTCCTCTGGACTTGTTCCAACAGTTTCATGTCCTTTTTATGTTGAGGACACCAGAACTGCACACAATACTGCAGGTGAGGTCTCATGAGAGCAGAGTAGAGGGGCAGGATCACCTCCTTTGACCTGCTGGTCACTCTCCTTTTGATGCAGCACAGGATACGGTTGACTTTCCGGGCTCTGAACGCACACTGAAGCTGACTTATGTTCATTTTCTCATCGAGCAACACCCCCAGTTCCTTCTCCGCAGGGCTGCTCTGAATCTCTTCTCTGCCCAACCTGTAGCTGTGCCTGGGATTGCTCCGACACAGGTGTAGGACCTTGTACTTGTCATGGTTAAACTCCATAAGGCTGGCATCAGCCCACCTCACAAGTTTGACAAGGTCCCTCTGAATGGCATTCCTTCCCTCCAGCATATCAACAGAATCACACAGCTCGGTGTCATCGCCAAACTTGGCACTCAATCCCACTGCCCATGTCACCAACAAAGATGTTGAACAAGACTGGTCCCAACACAGGCCCCTGAGGGACACCACTCGTTACTAGTCTCCAGCTGGACATTAAACCGTTGACCACAACTCTTTGAGTGTGGCCATCCAGCCAGTTCTTTATCCACTGAGTGGTCCACCTATCAAATTGATGTCCCTCCAATTTAGAGACAAGGATGTTGTGTGGGACAGTGTCAAACGCTTTGCACAAGTTCAGGTAGTTGTAGCTTAATAACATGTTTGTTGGATTAAGTCCTTGATCTTTGGAGTCATTAAATTTTTTTCTAACTGTTTACAGAACTTGCAGTAACACAGGCAGACAGAAAATCAAATTTCTCCAGGGAGAAGCAGAGCAGTCAGTTGAAAACAAGGCAGATAGTCTCTGATTGTGTGCTGTTGACTGTAACAGCCAAGGGAGTACACGTTTTGTTGAAGGTTGACCAATTTGTTGAGGTTCTTGTTCATGTTTCTGGCCATGGTATCTGAATCTCATTAAAGTAGTTTCCAGGTTGTGGAGGTTGTTCAGTCTTTCAGTATTATAATGTTGGAGTCACCTGGAGATCTAGAGAAAATGTCAGAGCCTCAGTGGAAGTTGCTGTCACAAGTATTGTTGCTCCAAGATTGTGACATGCAAGCTCATGTCAGTATGGTCATCTTGGTTGCCCATAGGTAGTGTTTACTAATCCAGGTGAGTTGAGGATGGTACCAAGGGAAAGTTCTGGCTCTTCCAACAATTTTCTTTTGTGTCTCGTGTCTCAGAGAAATTCATGTTGGCTGTTCCAGCAACAGTAGCTTAGGAAATTTAGAAATGTTTGGTCACACAGTGGATCTGCTTCCCAATGAATAAATAGTCTAATCTCAGAGAGATGGTTTCATTTTCAGGCTGTTTTGTGGTAGTAGTATGGCATGCTACTGCATTACTTATTTGGACAATTTCATTTGAGTATTATGAAAAGTGATGCTCTTAATACTTCTGTAAAGCAAATCAAGAATCTCTGTCTTATCTCAAGTGCTAGGTAGACTATTACACACAGTTAAATGAGATTAAAACATGTTTGTTCAAAGGTTTGAACTTTTGTTGTCTGTCTGTAATGATTGGACCATAGTTACATATTTAGGAACTTTTTTCTTGCAGTATGAATATAAACATATTTTAAATAGCATCAGATTGGTCCATGAATTTGTTTTTAATGTTAAAAACAAAACAAGAAAACCCCAAGTAAACATGTTAACGGTTAATCTTCCAGTAATGGAATTAGAAACAAAATTCTCAGCAACTTACAATAGCAGTGCCGTTCAGAAGTATTTTTCTGATGCCTGTTGTGAGAAGTTAGGGTATGTAAAATAAATGATGTATGGAGCTGTAGGAATGCAACTTTTGCAGACTACCTTATGTCTAAGGAACATTAAACATAGGGTTCTCGTTTAGCAAATAAATAACCATTCATTTCAATGGCTGCATAGTCTGGACTTTTGTGCATATTTTTGCAAAGATGAGAAGAGGCCATTAGGGATTTAATATAAAATAAATCGCCAAGGGGTCTTCTTGTAGTCCTAGTCTTTCTGCCACATGGTGTGTCACTAATGTGCATAAATGGGCTTAAATGAATTTGTTATCTGTAATACATTTGCAGTATGTATATATTTATATATTATTTTTTAATTGTGTTTAAAAATAAAACATTAAATACATCATTTCTGAGAGTTGAAAACATACCATTTGTAAATAAATCAACCTTAATTAAGGTCTTAAAATGTCAGTGTGTGAGATCTGCCTGTAGGAAAATGTATAACATATATAGTACACAAAGCTTCAAACTACTTTAATTTGCTTTTTTAGAAGTACTAGGAGGGTTAAGTTACAACCTTACAGGACTGAGTAATGCAGCCTAAACATGCATTAATGTAAATACTGTGTTCATGTTTAAACATCAGACTGCTGGGTTCTGGAGGAGGGTAGCTGTTCTGTTGATGCCTCAGCTCAGCCAAAGTACCCTGGTTGTAATGAGTACAATCCAAGGTGCAGAGAGCTGAGGCAGACCTGCTGAATTCTCTGTTACAGTTAGTTATGGGTCTCTAAAGATAGGAAAGCAAAGTGGTGAGGAGAACCTCTGAACAGTTTTCAAGTGTTTTCTAATTAACCGTGTAAAACCAAATGGCAACAAAATTGACATTGGTTACAGTGATTATCAGGATTGCTTATACTCTTAAACCCAAGACCAGATCTCTCTCAGGAGACAATACAAGAGTGATAGGAGCTAAGGCTCCCTTACTCTGTGAGATGTTTCTATATGAAGTGATGAAGGATGTCAGGCAAGGTGATCATTATGGTAACTTGTGATGTGAGAAAAATGTAAGCTTGCAGAGCTGGCCAAGACCATCACATTTATCCAGCAGTCCAATTCAGCCTGTGCTTAAATCATTAAATAATGATTTATCCAAATGTCATTTTTGCAAGGTATATTTAATTATTTTATTCTGTTCTGCTGTCATAACTCATAATAAACCAAAATCATCAGAGATTTTGTACTTGCAGTATCTAAGAATGCATGAGGTATACAGCGATATCAGGTCTGCAACAGTAATGTATGTATGAATTCAGTTTATTTTGGTGTCTGAAGAAATTGAATAGACATCATCCATTATAATTTGTGTGACAATTAATCTGAATTTGGTTCATGCTATGGTTTATGATTGTGACATTACTGCTTTTGCTTAATCTTGGTTCAAAAGCTAAACAAGTAAAATAACCATTAGAATTATTGAAGCAAAGACATTAGATTAATCTACTAACATAACAGTAAAAATGTGCTTGTATTTATCAGTACATTGTTCAAGAAGATAAACTGGATTTTGTGAACACATGAAATGTGTTTAAATAAATTAAGATGGTTTCGTTATGAAATACAGCTGTATAATATGCACCATCTCTCAGCTAAATAAAATGCTATCTACAGTATCATTATTGGACTGCTTTCCTGAATTCTACAAAGCTGACTAATTTATCATTTGTGTACTCTTCTAGTTCTTGTCAGAAGCATCTCAGCTCAGCTGCTTATGGGGCATAGACATTGACAGCGGGAGGTGCTGTTTTGAGAAATGTTCAGCATAAAAAGAGTTGTTTCTGTGAAATACCATACACATTTTTTAAATTTCAATGTAAATCTAAGTTGGACATTAGTATTTTAAGATCTGCCGTAATACATGGGAATATAGGAGCTAATAATAGAGATAACAACAGTATGAATGTTTCAGTAAAGTTAGGGGTTTAGTTATTCAGTTTATGTCTTTTCTTTGCTATTGTGTGAGAAAAAAGAACATGAAACTGTTGATCCAATATTACAGTATAATTCCACCTGTAGGTAAAAGGATTTCTTTTTGGTTTGCTAGTGTTAGTGTTGCATTACTACAGAAGACCGCAATTCTATTAAAGGGATCAATAAGGACATACAGGGTATTTCTAAACAAATGTCTGCCTTGGTAACAGCTTTTGTGTTTTCCATTTAGAAATTGAAAACCCAGCAAACCCCAGACATTTAGATTGTGCAGTATTTATTTAGAATAGTGATATTTTGATGCAGAAAGCTGACAAAATATGTCTTCTGTGTCTTGAAATATTAATTTTATTCCATCTGTTTGGCAAAAAGTGTGCCTAAAGTACCTTCTGAACTGGAATATGAATACTTAACACTTGTAGACAATACAAGAGCCCGTGTTTTTAGCATACACCATTAAATTTCATACCTTCTGCTACCTGTCAGGAGCGTAGTCCTGGAGCTGTTGGTTCTTTAAAGATGTAGGAACATTCTGGAATTTTGAATCAGTCAGATCAAATGCTCTGTAAGGTTTTTCAGTATTTATGCTCTCTGGTTAGATGATGACAGAAGATCCCTCTTTTGACTCAGTGTAACGCTGTATACACTCAGGCTTACTGAAGTCAAGTGTTTTGTCTGACTGAAAACATCAATGTTTATTTAATTTTATATGCATTTTGTTATATTTCATTCATAATAAAGGGATCAAAAAATACAAAATTATTCAAGTTGAAACTCTTCAGCCCCTATTTGAGTACTCAAATTAAGAGTAGCTAAGAACACCAGCCATAATTTTACCAAAGAATGCAATTTTTCTTTCTCTCTTTCAAAGAGACAGGTAAAGTTTTTTTTTTTTCTCAGAAAGATTACGACTTCTATATTCAGAATTATTCACAGCTTCTGTGCCTCTCCAACAACGCATAATTTTCATCATGAAACTGCTGTGTGAATATTATTCACCAGCAAAGATCACTTCTTCTGCTATTCCACTGTATTTAAGTGAATATAGGTGAAGTCTAACCTGCAGGCTCTTTTGACCCTAGAAAAACAGATATTCAGAGTTCCTGTATTGTAAGTATTGCAACATCTTGGTTTTTTACCATTTTTAACTTTTCTGTATAGTCTTGATACATAAAGTAGCAAATGAAAATTCTTTCAAGGTAATTTTGAACTGCTTTGGGGATAGAGACTTACATTATTTTTCTCCACAAGAAATTCTTTGTACAAGTGGATTTTTTTAGTATGGAATTGCCCCACTTCTGAAAGAATTACAGTAACTTTACTCGAAGTTGAATTCATTGATTATGATGAAAAGAGTAGAATGTGCTCTAGGACTTAGGTAGGCTTTTAGCATGCTTTCTTTTCCTATCTGCCTTTTTTTATTACTTTATCTGAAGAACAAATCACTCTTTCATTTGAATTTCATAACCTTTTCTGTATATGTGATTTAGACAAAATCATTCTTTGTCTGAAAATTTAGCTGCAGAGAGATTTTCTTTTGTCATGCTAGCATAACTCTTGTTTGTTTTATGCAAAGCCACAGAGTTCTTTTTACTGTTCAGGTAAAAAAGGTAGAGCAGGATACTTTCTTCAGCTGTGATCATATAGCTCTCAGTGCATCAGAGTTTCTCATGCATATTGGCAGCTGGCTTCCAGGATTCTTACAGTCCCTTTTCCTTCTGAAAACAAGGTAAACGCAACACGCTGATATAAAACACAAAAAAGTTTATTGAGGCCACCAAGTTTATGCCAGATGAAGACTGTGGCAGCTGATTATTTTATCTTCTCCAAATAAATCACAGTGTTTGCACTGCAGAGATGGGAAATTCAGTCATATATACGTTTTCACACTTGGGGGAATGTTATTGTCATTCATATTGTCAGTTCTATAAGAAATTAAAAACTAATCTGAATTCTTCTCATTTGCATGAAGAACAAAACCAGTTGGAAGAAAATCTTTCCTGCCTTGAATTCAACCTTTGCCAACAAAAGCTATTAGTTGGCATCTAGTTATTGCTAGTTCTGGTTCTTCTTACAGAAGGACAAATCTCAGTTGTGTTTCAGCATTGCTGTCTTGCTGTTCTTGTCTTTTTATTAGTTTTATTTCCAGTTGATTTTTATAAAACACGACTCTCCTTGCCTCCTCTCTCTTCTGGGGAAAAAAAAAAAAAGAAGAAAACCCCAAAGATGTAGGTACTAACAGAAACAGAAAGGTAAGAGTACAAATTTCACTCAGGGAAGCTTCTTGATGCCCAGTCTTCCTTTTTTCCCTATTACTACAAGATTTCCAGAGAAATAGTCAGCTATTGTGCCTGGATTCCACACCCAAGATTTGACTTTTTTTAGGTTTCCTAAATCCCAGACATCTGTATATGCTGGTTTGTTCTCTTGTGTATTTGTCACAGATTAGAAAGGAAAAAAGGTTGGAATAGGTAATTTTGTACCTGATATGAGAACTGTTAATGTCAACAGTTAATTGGAATGTAAACTCTTCATCTTGACTCAACATCATAGAATGCCATGGACTACACGAACTGGATTATTTTAGCTGAAGAAGGATTAGGGGATGAATTTGGATAAATGGCAATTATACAACCAATAATTCTTGTAACTGTGTTTTAAAACTGAAAATTGTAATGGAGCATTAAATTAGGCTCTGTTTTTTGTCAGATTTCATCACGTACTGAATCATATTCTGCTGAAAATGTATTGTTTTGGTCTAAAAGGTTTGTCATCTCCTCTGTATAGGTAGCATTAATAAGGTTGTTTCTCGGTATTTTCTATTAAACAAGACTTTCTAAATAAAGGGACTAGAGATAATTCAGAAAGAAAAAAGTGATTTTCCTTTCACATCTCTCAGTTGAGTATTGCCATATGGGTTGCTCAGCATCACACTCTCAGCAGGTCTAATTTATGGTAAACACACAGTGAGTGAACAGAAGAAAAAGGCAATGAAAATATTAATATTCTTTCCCCACCCCATTTTTTTAAACTGCACTAAACATATTCAGGTTCAGCCCATAGCGTTGTGGCATTTAGTTGAGTATGTATATATTTGCCACTCTGCTGGGAGTTCGTGAAGACTGAAATGCTGCGTGAATCTTTTCTTGCCGTGAGACAGATTTGCTGGAGCTTGCATGGCAGTGTGTAAATTATACCTTCCATGCTCCGATCTGGCATGCTGCCAACCCCCCCCCCCCCCCACCCCGGGCTATGCTCTTTCCATGACAGGCAGTTGTTGAAAACATTGCTGTTCTTTCTGTGGCATGGGGTGCTTTAGCTTTTCCCTGGGCCTCTACAAGAGGATCACCAACTGAGTGAATGTGTTGATCCTCTGGTCCACTGCTAGGATTTGGAACATGCAAAGGAAGAGATATAAATTATGAATAGATTTTTCTTGAGACTCACAACCATGGAAATCCACAGCATCAATATTTTTAAAATCTTCTATCTCCCATGGGTTCCTGAGGCTTTCTCTTACAGTTGTATATGTACTTGCCTTCTCTCTGTGGGCTACCTTCTCCCTCTAGGGACTTTGCTGCCATAACTGTCATTCAGGAACTTGGTCAGTCCCACTCCGTAGTGTGCCTGTGTGGAAAATCAGGAGAGAAGCACAATATAGTAAGCATATACCAGCAACCCAGGTGAATACTCTTTCATCAGTGCTTCCAGCCCAGGGAGGGATTTTTTCCACAGGAGCGTCTACACTGATATATAAAAAATAAATAAGTAAAAAATCTGTTTTACAGGTAGGAGCAGGCATATCTGAGTAAAAGGAACCCCATTGCATAAACAGATGCATTCTGAAAATAGAAATTGCTGCCATTACACAGTTGATATTGTAATTACAAACAGGAAATAGATACAAAAGGAAATGCTTAAAAAACAGCTGTGGTTTGAGTCCTGCCCTCTGCCTTATGGTCATACAATAGCCCTTCGTAATGCATGTACATCCCTTTCTGTCTGGATACTTTCTGTTCCAGCAAGAAACCTGCACATTCCCATTCCAGATCTGAGGAGGAAGACAAATAATTGAGAAGTGTGCATGGTTCAGAATTAGAAGAAAGTGCGGCAGTCCTGCATTGAACAATCCTGGTGTGATTTCTTTTAAGCAAAATTTTTTCTAAGTCTTCGAGAGGAAATAATTTAGCATGCTCGAAGGTATTTAGTTCAAATACATACAAAACTCTTACTTTGTATCGTGCTAAATGTTTAGCTCAGCGTGATCTCCACAGGTTGGCATTAACATCCACATGTTGCATATTTAGCTTGTATATTAATGTTTACAGTTGGATTTGATTTCCACTTGTTCAGTCTTTTGAACAGTGGTTAATTAGAACAGCCAGTTTTGTTTCTCTGCTGATTATTGGGTATTTTATACTCCTCTGGTGTGCTGCATCTTGTTGATCTTCTCCATGAACTAATCTGTAAATACTTGTAGATGAATAAATAGCAAACATTGGTTGTTTTATCATCTACTATGAATTCTTCCTTCATGTATATCATTAGCCTAATTGTTTACAGTGTTCCAGTCAGTTACACTTACACAGATCCTCTGAGGTAATGGAGTTGTGTTTTGTAGTATAAACCAATATTTACTCAGAAGTCAAACCTCAGCCTCACTTCCCGTTGACTTCTAGTACTGTCAGTGCAGCAGTAAAATCCAGAGTGAGATTTTCAAGATGCTTGGGTAGACAGAACCATGAAAGTAATTGTACTAATTTCTATCTATGTACTTAGATTTTGTGAATAACAGCCAGCTGGAGTCAGGTGCCATTGGTGACTGTTGTGGACTGTGGATTTCATGGTTTAACCATTTTAGAAAAATGTTAATTTTCAGTGTCTTCTGTCAGTTGAAAACTGGGGGAGTTGAGAGGTTGAAGTAAATTAAGTGATGAGGGATCCTTGTGTACTGTGCACTCAGTTATTTTGAATTCACATTCTGAATACATTTAAGGTGGCATTGAAACTGGTTTTATTTTTGATTTTCCATTATTAAAGACTGAAATACAAGCATATTTTCAAATGGAGTTCTGCACAATCACTGATGTACCTGTGCTTGATGCCACTGTTCTTCACAAAATGTGATAATAATGTTATCTGTTAACATAAAACCAAAGTTTGACTCCATGGAAGCAGCTGGAAATGGATAACCACAATATGCTGAAACCTCTTAGGAGCACACTGTTTGACATATTCTGTTAAAAGTTCCTTATATTTAGGATTCTTTTAAGCAAAGTACTTGTGCTGAATCTCAGCTGGTGTTCATAGAGGAATATTCATTCCCCAGTGGTAACATGGAATTTGATTTTTTTTAACCTTTTTAATATATATTTAATGGATTGAAACACTTTGAAGGAAAAAAAAAACCCAAAACATTCATTTGTGGTTCTAATCTAGTTCAAAGGGGTTTTATGGTTCTTATTCCAGCCTTTTCTCATGTTTTATGTATAGATAAATTAGAAGGTTATGTCTTGTCCAGGCTAGCAGGGAGCAGAAACAATCCTTTACTGTGATGTCTAGGAAGATGATCAGTTGGGAATGAATGTTTTACTGGGTTGATACTTCAGGTGGTTTGAAAAGGGATTGATTGTCTACAGATTGGCAGGAGGGTCATACTAACAGCAGTGTGTGCTAAAACCTAATATTTTGTAATTGCCAGAGAGGGGTATGTGAACTTCATAACATATGCTGGGTATTCCATGCCTGCAACTCCATTACAGTTTAAAATTTTCAAGTATGGTTATTCTGTTGTAGTGTTCTGTGCATAGAGTCAGGCAATGTTTCTGCAGTAGAAGAGTGTGATGGAAGCGACTGAATTAAGAGGAGCTTTCAGGGATTTGATGTCTCATCGGAAAGGATATTCCAAGAGTAAAGGTAAAGGCATGAAATGATGGCAGAAGAGGACAGTGAGCTACTGTGGCACAGAACACAAAGGCATAAACTAGTATGAAGCTTCACCAACTTGTGCACTTCAAGACTATGCCTACTAATCTGCAGCACTGTGTTCCATGTGAAAGTGTGCCATACATTTATGTGTGTGTATATAGATATGCACCACATATGGAAGGAATATGTGTGCTGTGAAACATATGAGCTCTCCACCTGCTATGTAACATGAAGTTTTTGCTACATGGAAAATGAATTAGGCTCACTGAATTTTATCTTTAATTACCCATTTTCTTTATTCTAATGCAATTTGATGCTCATTTCTGCCTGTGAGGGTGCATCTATGTTTCTTACTCGGATCCTGAGAAATAAATTTCGAACTTTTCTGAAATTCAGACATGTTCTTGGAAAACATCTTGCCAAATTTTCTTGGTTCAGAGAAATGGAGAGAGACTGGAGTCTCTTCTGACATAACTTACCAACCAAGACTGTTGTTTCTGTCTTCAGTTTGACCGTGTACAAGCAGTAAAACTGACTCTGTTACATTTGGTAGTTAAAATCTTTTTCCAAGAACAGCTTATTCTATATATTATTGGGCTTAAACATGGCTTTTGGCAGTGAAGATTTAAGAGTTGGAAGAAATACCTTTGTTGAAAGTCAACTGAAAGAAAGGGGCTTTCGGATGCAGGGTGAATTAATGTTTTCCATAGAATATTCTAGGGCTAAGATACAGTCCAGTTTCCATTGAGAGAAATTAAAATCGTAAGCAGATGAGTAGCAATGCTGTTTGTTAGACCAGAGCCTAAGGCATCATTTTGTATGATACCTACAGTAAAATCTTTCAGTATTTGAGCAAAGCAGCATGAAGACAAAGGTTATATGATATGTGGGAATACCTTCATAATTCCACAGAATTATTCCACAGAAGAAAACTAGAGACAAGTATCTCATGCAGATACAGAAGGTATCTCATACTGGATCTTAGTTTATAGTGTTTCATAATCAGAGACAGTGAAGTCAAAGCTTTTCACAGAAGTGATTTAGTTACAATGGCAAATGCAGATTTTAACAGAAAAGAGCTTATTTTTCATCAAAAGGTTCTGACGTAAAAATTGAATTAGTTTTGCAGTATCTGTATAAAGCTGGTTTTCTTGGTAGTTTTAGAGGTACCCCACTGGTAAAGCTTTAAAAAACGGATCTCTTGACCTCATGAAAAAGTTAGTTATTTGGAATGTTAAATGCAATTATATTGACATATGGCGATAATGTGATAAAGCGTAAGGGTTAAAGGTTGAAGGAACCATGGCTTGGCAATTAGCAATGTAAATGAAACATTCATTATCCAGCATGCTGAGAAGTTGATGAACTGTACAATAAATCTGAGCCTAAGTCACTATTGAGATAACTCATTTCAGACATAACAATATTTATTAGGATCTTAGACTTTGTTTTGAATTCTCTGATGAAATATCATGCTATATAGAAATATTTTATCTATTAATTTATCTGAAATAAATCAATACTAAAAAATCATAATGCCTGATGCAATTTTCCAGATACTATAGAATAAAAAGGAGAAACATGAAAGATGTTTGATTAGTTGTATTGGTATGTCTTCAATGCACTGACATTGCTATTTCTCCAGTGGAACTTTTCCCCAGTGACTTATAATAACTCATTTGAAGCCATTTTTCATATTGTGAGATAAAATTTAAATCAGAATTGGACCTAGTCCATTAGAGAGCCAAACACTGAACATTGTGAGCTCCATTTATACATAAAAGAGGGTATATTTTGGAGGGAACACAAGATACTAGGTGATCTTGAGGTCCTTTCCAATCCTAACTATTCTATGATTCTATACAGATTTGAGAGACAATGCAGAATATGTATTTATATGTCAGTATTTATAAGTCTCATGAAGATTAGGATTGAGCGTTTTCTGGCATTATGACAGTTAACTGTACTTCTGTCTCTCAGAATAATGCTCAGTACCGATGAAACCACAGCTAAATTTATTAACTTGATGATAGTAGTAGTAGTTTACCTCCCCTTCATTAGACAGATCTATGAACAGCTTAGGAAGAGTTCCTAATAATAAAATAAATTGTGAATAATTTGTTCAGTAAAAATAAGTAAAGAGAAGTTAACAGAAACCAAAACACACAAGCGTGTGCTAGCTTTTGTGTCAACGAGACAAAACAATATAACATTCAAATGATTGGTGGAAACAGAGTATGTATTTGGTTTGTGTTAAAAAAATGTTTGCTCCTTTTGAAGACTACTAGTTTATCATGGCCATAGCAAGTTATACATATTTTCTGCTCCCTCTTTGCATCAGTTTGGCATTGATACACATTTTGCATTACATTTTATTGTACATGGATTTCCCAATGTGGAATTAGACAAATTTCTTACTGTTGAGGCAAAACATTTGAGTAGATATGTACTAATGACATCTAAACTCAAGGGTGTACCACATCTTAAGTAGTTCTCATGATAGTTCTGTGAAATTTTACTCTTATGGATCATTATGAATCTGGAAAGGTCACAAAATGATTTATTAATTGAGGCAAAAAAATCAGTACTCACTTAATCTCCTCATCTATGAATATCCGATTAATGTAATTCTCATTCCCTCATCAGTGTCAGCATTCTTGCTGACATGGAGTATTTGTTTAATATTTGAAGGAAATGTAATGCACTGTTCAGAAAAGGAGTTTCATAATACGCATTGGATATGGAAGAGCTAACATTACTATATGTATATAGTGTGGTATATTTGCATACTATTCTGAACTACATGGAAAGTACAAGGAACATGTGAACATGCTTAAAGAGCATGAGTCTCACATCTCCACCCCCTCGGTATAGAAAACCATTCAGAGAGTAAGCTTAACATGGTATATATGTTGAAATGCTGAAAATTACTTTTAAGTAAACATCTGTCAAATAGTTTGCATCCTCAATTTCTGTCTTCTATTTGCATCTTCTTACTGACTAGCTGTACTGGATCGCCTTGAAGTGAAATGCATAAGCAGTATTGTATATCTGTGTTTATATACTTATATTTTTTGGCTATATATGCACACAGACACCATTGAAATATTAAATGTTCAATATATTTACAGGTTATATAAAGTGTGTATAAAAATATTCAGTACATATACAGTACCAAATGCATGTGTTAGATTTGTTAAACAAGTTTATTTCCACAACCAGATCTAACAGTAAAGCAGAAGTTTAGACCTCAGGTCTGAGTGTTGGCCTGACCAATTTTTAGGTTTTTTTTTTTTTTGCTAAGTACTAAGCTTTCAGTTTTTCACTGTTCTTTGAAAAGCTATTAGAATTTTAAAAGAAAGCTTCCTGGAGAAGACTGGTCATCTTTCAACAGCCTTCTTTTTGGTTTCTTGAGCTTTCTTTGCCATGTTTTTAGCTGAGCTTGAAATTTCCTTTTGGCCAAAGGTGGAAAATCCACCAATCATTCTGGTGCCACAAGAGACAAAACCAAGTAAGTTTGAAAACTCTATAGTCTTTCCTAACTTTCTAATATAGAGACCATGTATGATGATATTTCAGAATATTTCTAACTTAGTGCAAAGTCCTTGAACAAACCTTCTGGAAAGATCATATATGAGGCATTAGGAAGTAAAGTATTAGGAAACTTTTCGCACACTGTACTTATCCTGTGCACTTTCCAGGCAAGTTAAGGCAGTGGTGTCTTTTATGGCATCCAGCAAAATTAAGTAATACTGTGACATATGGGTAAGTTCTTGAAGCTAAAATCCCAGCAGTTTCTCAGAGTTCCAAGAAATAAGCTTTCTCTTATATATTTGTGAATTCCTCAGTTAAAACAGACTGAAGATATTCAGTACCATATCCATAGGCATGAGGGTGTTGTGTAAGATAGGGGAGTCCACCTGTAAATGGCAAAAATATCAGACTTAAATCAGTATTTTAGTTTGGTTTGCTTTTCTGGATAGACCAGTCCAAAGTACCATTGATGGTTTTCAAAAAGTAACTCTTCCATCAACATTTTGTAACAGCTCTTTCCAGTACCATGCTAGTGAGTTACTAGTAACCTGTAAAAGGCAGGGTTGAGACGGTTTTCTCTATTTACTTTTTTTTTTTTTTTTTGCTAGCTGGTGTATAAATATCAAGTTACAGGTTTTCCAGTCTAATAATTGGGGGATTTTTTTTTTTACGCTCACCTCTTCTATTTTACTTGATAACATTTAGGTTGTGCTAATTGCTTACCTCTTAGGAAAGAACTAGATCTCACTATAAGTCTTCTGGCAAACGTGGGGGAGACAAAAGCCTTAGACTTTAGACCATGTGACTTGGGAGGAACAACATTTTTGTAAACTTTTTAATACTTCTGGCATGAAAACTTATGCTAATATCTGTGCTTTGCAGAACAAATGTGAAAAAACAGAGTAAACCAAATTGTGCGGATAAGTGATGGTATAGGACTGAAAGGAACTGGGAAGAGGAGGTGGTGGTTTTCCATGTAAAGCTCCATGAATGTCAAGTCACTCCATGAAAAAATTGTAAAGATCCATCTAGTAAGTTTCCTGGTTACTTGAGACAGCTAATTGCCTATCAAGCCATAGAGATTAGCAAGCACAGAAGTAGAATCTACAGATACTGGCTGTGATTTGATATTTACTAGAAGTTAATTACCCAGAAGAACATTTATAATATGGATGGAAGGTGCCTTTTTGTAAGGTGGCTACCTAACACTACTCACAAACAGTAGTCATTTAGTAGTGTGCTTGTTCATATCCTGCTCACTGCATACCAACTTCCTTGTTCCTGTATTGTGGAAATGACAGTCTTGGGTGAGAATTTCAGTGGTAATTTTCTTCTGTGGAAAGCTGGAGCCATCTACTGTCCAAAGAGACCATCATTTAAAGTGAAGTGTGTGATTATTCTGTCTTGTCGTATATCTTCAAAAATTCTCCAGTATTTGCTGTTAGTAGTATATTTGCTAACAACATGGATGCAAAATTAATTAGGTCTAGATGTTTCTGGGAAAATATTTGTTAGTGTATGTACTCAAAGGCATTAATTGTTATTTAAAAATTTATATTACACTGATAGCTTGAGAACCAGGAAAAAAGCAGTTTCCATCTGCAGATGTGCAACGTCTAAAAAACTCATTCAGTAAAATCAACAAATTTTCTGCTTAGTTTATAGTTAGCTTCCATTCCAAGTTATCTTCTCAATACTTAGAAGAAAAACCAAAAACCTTCTCATTTGGAGAAGTACAGTTCAATTTTAAACATGACTCAATGGAAAAAGCATTCCAGGGCCTTAGTTTCCTGTTTATTCCTAATTTTGGATCTAATAGATTTCCAAAACTTTAATACTTTCCCAAAACCAAACCAAACCAACTCCACAAACACACATAAATCAAACCAAACCAAAACATAAGCAATCAAACAAAACCCCCACAACATGAACAAAAGAAATGAAACCACCAAACCAACCCCAAATCTGGAAAAAGTCATGCTTGTTTTTTTTTTATTTCTGGCAAGTCTTCCAGCTCAGATCAAACTCTGGGAGCCTGTCAAGATCTTTTTTCTCTAATGCTTTTCCACCACTTCTGCAGGCCACATTGTGCCGTTGTCAGCTGGCCAGTTATCCCAGTTATGCCCTTATGACTACTAGCACTATGTTTCAAAGTCTTACACAGGTGTAGCTATATGGGACTGAACAAATAATAGTGTCAGTTTGAGACATAAAGCAGGATATAATCCAAATAGCTGTTTCTTAGTTGCAATAAGCTATTCAAGGGTGGGAAGAGAGGAGAAACATAAAACACTTGTTTGCTTTTAAAGTCAGAAGAAACACAAAAATCAGTTTAGCTTGTAAGGTTCCCCATAATTTTAATTGCTGTGATAGTTGCTCGTGTCTTACACACATTTAGAAACACACTCAATGTGAATAAGACAGCATTTATGTGTAGGTTGAACCAAGTGATTATAAATGAATTGAGGGATGTCTCCTGGGATTGGACATAAAGGTCTTGTAAACTGAAAATTTTATAAACAAACAGCTGTTGGGAAAATACCATTATGCAGTAATAGCTGCTATTAAAATCCATTAGCAATCTTGATGGCCTGTTTAAATTTGATGCATCATTTGCTCTGACAGCATTTCTTTCTAAAGAATTTATGTATGGAAATATATATTATGAAATATATATTATGAAACATATGTAGATTATGAAAGACAGTAGTGATAGACTAGCAGATTAACACTGATTACACATTTTACTTCCATGTGCCAATCAAGTTTTGAAGAATGCTGTGTATCCTCTGGATTAAATGTCAGTGAACAGACAGGAACACATTAACCTGAACAGCTGCAAAGCTTTCTCCATCACTGTGTGAGAAATAGCACAGCTCAGCAGAGATGAAGTATTTCCAGGTTAAGAACCATGTTTCAGTCAACAGAATAAATCTCCAGTGTTTTCTAAGAGTTTATGCGCTCTCCTAATTGATGCCAAACTGTCATTCTCCTCCTGCTCACAGATCCAGATACCACAGTGGGTACCAGCTGCCATAGAGGTAGGCATGGCTTGTAGATCATGCTGCTACCAAAATTAGTCAGACTTCTAATGAGATTTTGAAAAATCTATATAGCAGGAGCTATCTGAAAGCTCTTCTCTCTAAGAACAGTTCAAGTGTCAGTGCTATGGCTAAATTGAGCCTTCAGAAACAGGTACTAAAACCAACGGGGTGATACATGTCTATGCCTGTGTCTGTGAACAGAAGTTGGGGATGCTCTTGGCTTGTTCATTGATACTACAATGGCACCATCTGGTGGGTGAACAGGAGTAAAAGACTAAAGCTTTGTAGAGCTATCAGATTGAAACGTCTTTTAATCAAAACATTGTTTGCTCTTTTTTTTTTGTAATGCTCATATTCAGATGAAGTAATGCTTGTTATTGCTCAACGTAACTGGGGATTCTTTGTAAGTATTATTTTGGTATAAGCTCATATGCCAATTGTATGGATGCCTTCTTTTCCCACATTTGCTTCTACCTGTTCTTAGGGGTTTTTTTTGCATATTCTCTTCCTCCTCTCTGATATCTGCAAGCAGCTTTTTGGTAAAAAAACAGGGAAAGGATGCTGTGTTTTCTACTGTTTCCTGTCACCACTCCTCCTTCCTGGTGGAAGTACAATGGTGGAGGTAAAACACACCTCGTATAAGAATGTTGTTCTGTTGTTCTGCTGAAGCATATAGCAGAGCCTGTCAGTTCCTTTTGTAAGAGGGAGAAACAGAAATTGAACACGTTTTAGTGTAAAGAGAAATAAGTGTCTTTACATCCTTTTAGCTCTGGGCCACTACGTCTTTTTTGGGTTTAAAGATTTGGGCTTAAGATTTTCTTTTTGTTAAGGATTATGCTACAAGTATCTTCGTCAAAAGAGCTGTAGATCTGTGATACCACTCTTTATTTGGTTTTGTCTTAACAGAGTTGCAAGGGGCTAAAACTAGAGTAATACAGTAATTGTATAATTTAACATGCAAGTTGTTAAAAGGACTTTTCTACTTATCAGGTACTGTATGTTTGTGATAATATATCACACATTCCAGTATGTGCCTCTCTCTAGCACTCAGCAATAGATGGTTTTGCAGTGGACAGTGTAGGAAAGGTAAAGCCCTTGTGTCATTCCACATGGATTATTTTTGTGGTTTGAAAGAAGACTGGATGCTGTTTGGAGCTCAGCTTTCTCATTTAGATGTTAACATTTTGAATAATAGCTTCAGAAAATAAATAAGGTTCTGAATTTAAAGACATCAATTTCACAGAAGTTGAAGTAAGACTACTATTCTAAAAATGAGCCAGCAGGAAAGAAAGGCTTGCCTATAGGCCTAATTAATAAGGTGCTCAGGCAGATATTTTTTACTTCCATAAATTACTTCAGTTCCATTAATTTGGATAGATTTGAGTGTCTTTTAAGTACATTTTATCTGTAAGTGTATTAACAGTTTGGCCACACTGTCTACTGCATTTACTTCAATGTTCAGGCAACACAAATTCAACTTTAAAAGAATTTTATTCAAAATCTTGATTTTGAAAACTCGGATTATCAACAGGCTACTGTTGTCAATGGGTAGTAGTACAAAATTTAGTAAATAAGGTGCTTGCTTTGTTAGTTTAAAATTTGCTTTCACATTGCTGAAAAGTACTTGCTTTTTTCCTTCCTATGTTAGAAAGATGCTTCAGTGACAATGCATGACTGCATTCATGAAGTAGAAAGAAAACAAATATTTTTAAAGCCATTACAGCTATGCATGACGTGCCTGTGGCAAACTCAGATATGTGCCATTAACCTGCTATATATTTCTGTTTAATTTTTTATTTATTTATTTTGATGTTTATATCTAAATATGTATATCTAATTTACTGTATTAACAGTCTTGGTATACAATTTACCTGACAGATTTAAGTGTTTGGAAAAAAGCTGTAATGATGCAGGCACTGTCAGTTGTGCTAGCTGGAGTCACTAGTGCTTGGAGTGTAATTTCCAACAGTTAAAGGGAAATATAACCCCCATTTTCAAGAACGGGAAAATGGATGACCCGGGGAATTACAGACCATTCAGTCTCACCTCTGTGCCTGGCAAAATCTGGGAGCAGATTCTCCTGGAAGGCATGCTAGGGCACATGAAAAACAACAGGGTGCTTGGTGACAGCCAGCATGGCTTTACTAGGGGAAAATCCTGCCTGACCAATTTGGTGGCCTTCTATGATGGGGCTACAAAAGTGATGGACAGGGGTGGAGAAGTTGACGTCATCTACTGAACTTGTGCAAAGCGTTCGACACTGTCCCACATGACATCCTTGTCTCTAAATTGGAGTGTCATCAATTTGATAGGTGGACCACTCGGTGGATAAAGGACTGGCTGGATGGTCGCACTCAAAGAGTTGTGGTCAATGGTTCAATGTCTGGCTGGAGATCAGTAACGAGTGGTGTCCTTCAGGGATCGGTGTTGGGACCGGTCTTGTTTAATATCTTTGTCACTGACATGGACAACGGAATTGAGTGTGCCCTCAGCAAGTTTGCCGATGACACCAAGCTGTGTGGTTCTGTTGATACGCTAGAGGGAAGGAATGCCATTCAGAGGGACCTTGACACACTTGTGAGGTGGGCTGATGCCAGCCTCATGAATTTTAACCATGCCAAGTGCAAGGTCCTACATCTGGGTTGGAGCAATCCCAGGCACAGCTATAGGTTGGGCAAAAAGGAAATTCATGGTAGTCCTGCGGAGAAGGACTTGGGGGTGTTGCTCGATGAGAAAATGAACATGAGCCAGCTTCAGTGTGCACTCCCAGCCCAGAAAGCCACCTGTATCCTGGGCTGCATCAAGAGGAGCGTGACCAGCAGGTCAAAGGAGGTGATCCTGCCCCTCTACTCTGCTCTCGTGAGACCTCACTTGGAGTACTGTGTGCAGTTCTGGTGTCTTCAACATAAAAAGGACATGGAAGTGTTAGAACAAGTCCAGAGGAGGACCACGAGGATGATCAGGGGACTGGAGCACCTCCCATATGAAGACAGGCTGAGAAAGTTGGGTCTGTTCATCCTGCAGAAGAGAAGGCTGCGTGGAGACCTCATAGCAGCCTTCCAGTATCTGAAGGGGGCCTACAGGGATGCTGGGGAGGAACTTTTCATTAGGGACTGTAGTGATAGGACAAAGGATAACGGGTTGAAACTTAAACAGCAGGGGTTTAGACTGGATATAAGGAAGAAATTCTTTCCTGTTAGGGTGGTGAGGTACTGGAATGGGTTGCCCAGGGAGGTAGTGAATGTTCCATCCCTGGCAGTGTTCAAGACCAGGTTAGATGAAGCCTTGGGTGATACAGTTTAGTGTGAGGTGTCCCTGCCCATGGCAGGGGGGTTGGAACTAGATGATCTTGAGGTCCTTTCCAATCCTAACTATTCTATGATTCTATGGTAAGGCCTGTTTTAAACTTGCTTTAAGCTGCAGAGGCAGTATTGATCTAATGTGATCAGCACAAATAGAGGTTTTGGAAGCTATTTATTTGGCCTGCCCACCGAACATACTGGAGAATAATGGTTTTGCATGCCACTTGTCCTGTAATGTTGGAACTTAGAGCACATTTTTATTTACCAACTCCAACAAAATCCCTGTATTACTGTTTTTTAGCAATTAGAAAGAGAATTTTCTTTTTCTGTTTCCACAGTTTAAGTAAAAATTTCTTCTAAACTTCTTCAAAATTTCTTCTAAACTTCACATTTTTATTTACAAACCTCAACAAAATCCCTGTATTACTGTATTTTAGCAATCAGAAAGATTTTTTTTCTGTTTCCACAGTTTAAGTCAAAACTTCTTCTAAACTTTGAGAGTTCCTTGCAAGTATCAAGTAAAATTCGAACCATATTAAATGTATTCCAGCTGCTTTGGGCCCTGAGGGCCAATGGTTGTAAAACTAGATTTACATGCCTGTGTCAGAAAAGCAGTAGTCCTGTGCCTTGAAGTGTGTTCAGGGTACTGTCTTGCTTTTCACTTTTTTTCATTTTTCACATTTAGTTGTTTAGAGAGAGCAAGGCATAACTTTCTGAAGCATACAACCTGAATAAAACATGTATGCTGGAGAACTTGATCTTGCCAGTTGTCCTCTAAAATCTGCCTTACACACAGCTTGTATTTTGTTCTTGGAAACCTGAACCATCCCTATGGTAAGAGTTTCTGTCTTGGCTACTATAAATGTGGAACAAAGACAAGGGTGTCACAGCTGAACTTCTGCCTGGTGTAACCGAGTGTGTGTCCACTGCTAGGCATCTGTGAAGAACTTTGCTTTATGTTGCTTTTACTTGTGTTGGTAATGACTTCTTTTATCTCTTGTGAAGGAACTGACTGTTTAATAAATGAGTTGCTGAAGGCAATTTGCTTGCATAACTGTAAGTGCTTATTAGTAGAATCTTCAGGAAAACTTAAATGAATTGCAAGAAACTGAATTGCTACTCTTATTTGTGAACAGACTGGGATATTTTTGGTGGCAAAGTTCAGTGTACAGTGTTTGATCATCTCTGTCCAATTCCCAGTTCCTGTTCAGAAACAGATGGTGCAGACAAGACTAAAGCCAGTTCCATTGAAAACACACTGATCCCTGTTTGTGTGCCTTCAGGCAGATGTGCAGCTTCCTTAGCAGAGAGGTGAACTGAATGAGTAGAAAATTAATTAATTACTTTTTGTCTCCAGTTGTATACCAGATGAGAATTACTCCATATCAACAAGGCAGCATGGGCAGCCAGGCAAGATAGCAGTTTGACGAAATTAAATTTGACTAAATAATCCAAACCTGACACATTAGCAACTTGGAATATGTTAAAAATTATAAATCTGAATCCTGCAAAAATTGACTTTTTTATATATTATCAGCTGATCATTTTCAAAGCAGGATTTTTAATGGGAAAAGAGGCTTGGATTCTGCACGAACCTGGATGTGTGATGGGCCTGTCTTGATAAAAATGGTCAATTTTTTTTATTCTATATTAATTATCTTGCAAAATAATTTTCCTATATATGTAAATAGAGTGAAATATCATTTACAATTAAGTAACTGTGGTTTATTCCTGTAGCAAGATTGTGAGATGCTTACATAAATTAGCAAAGTAATTACTAATAGTTAAAATACAAAAAAGTCAGCAACTTGAGATTTAAAATTGCCATTTAACCTTTAACCAACTGAAGGAGATTGAAGGGATTTTAAATTTTGGTAAGTGAACCAGAAAACAGAAAAGTTTGAGTTTCTCCACATTGCTGCATTGCTGTGTGATGAACCCTGGGATTGAAAGACAGTATTCCACAGCAGATTTTGGTGTTCTTTTTTTTTCATTGGTTTATTTGATTGTGTTATGTTGTTTGCTTGTTCTTTTGGAGGTTTTTTGTTTGTGTTTTTCTTGTTTGTTTGTGGTTTTGTTTTTTTCTTTTTTTTTAACTGATTAATTATTTTACATTAAATACCATTCCATTTTAGAATACCATTCATTAAATACCATTTTAGAAGGAATTAATGCTGAGACATAATATTGTTCCACAAAATGCTTTCAAAGTTTCTTCTCCTCTTTTGACTGCATTAGATAAAAGTTTTTGAGCTCCATCCACGAGATTTTTGCTGGTTTTACACTATATATTGCCATTAAAAACACTGGTATTTTATTATTAACTACAAGACACATCAAATGATTTGTTCAGAACGCCACACTGAAGGAAGAACTGCAGGTTTCCTTCTACTTCCTGTAAAGAAATGAGGTTTTCCTTTCAACATAGTGGTGTTAAGGAACAGGGATACTGGCAAAGACATAAAATAATAGAATCAGAATGATAGAATCAATCATAAAATCATAGAATAGTTTGGGTTGGAAGGGACCTTCACAGGTCACCTCGTACAATCCCCCTGCAGTGACATGGTGCAGTGGAACTCTGCCAGGCCATTTCCCAAGATGAGGTGGAGGCATTTGCTTGATGCTTTCTTTGAGCTGCAGTATGGAGTTCGACATTTTTCTGTCCTTCACCAAAGAGGGGGCAGGGTTGGCTTCCATTGCATTAAAATCTAAAAAAGAAAAAAAAGCCTTCAGGACTATGCTACTTTATTTCTAAATATGCTGTTGGCTGAAGACTGATGATTTATTAGCTTGAGTGGAAGTAATTCTTAAACATTAGCAGAAAGTTATTTCTCGTTATAGGCACAGAGGACATATGTGATATGTATAATGTGGAACGTGTAAATGTATATATAATTTTTCAGACCTTCTGCTTGTGATGATATCCATTTACAATATTGCTAGCTTCTTGCTATTGATAGTAGTTTTAATGGTACATCTAGTCTTGCTATCTCCAAAGGAAAAAAATGTTCCTGAAAGTAGGAGAGAAAGCATTGTTTCATTCCTGTATAGTAACAGCAACTAAAGAGATACAGTACTTCTGTCAGACAAAAGTACATGTTTATGGAAAATGGCATTAGTATACTGTTGTTGTGTTAATGATGAAGCAAGTCTTCATTTCCAATTTAACCTGCAAGCATTAAAATTGCACATAAGAATAGTTCACCATTCTGCCTTGCCATTTTGGTTTGGTTTTTTTCCTTGATTGTATCTGCAGAAAGAATTAGCATTTTGAAACATTTGTTCATGGATTTGCAGTGGTTAAATCAATAGTTAATGAGGTTCGTCGTATAATTTGAGCTTGTAGTTTGTTTATGCTAGACCAACTTTATCCATACTCCAAACAAATTATCTCTTATAATCACCAGCCTGAAGATAAATCTCTAAATGCTTTTATGATGATAGTGCTGTGGTTGGCAGGTGTTAGAAGTGCCTCCCAGGGACAAAGATTGAAGATGGGCTTGTTCTCTCAAATCCTTCAGGCGAGGTTGTTTAGCTTTCTATCCTGTCATCTGCAGAGGAGCCTTGTATGGTGCCCTGCTAATGAAATCTAATAGGCAAAGGTCATATATCTTTATGAATAAAAATGCAAAAGCTGGTGAGTGATAAATGTGTTCCATGGGGTTCAATGGACGATGCTTAGCAATAAAATCCGTGTTTAAACAGTGTTTCAAACAACTTGGCATATCTGGGTTTTATGCCTTAACTACTTTTTATAACAATTCTCGTTACTAGTGATGGGATTAGATAAATACAAAATAGTTGAATATGCATGCAGAATTGTCTGTGTAATTAAAGAAATAGGTGGGGACTTTAAGTGGGCAATTATTTTTCAGTATTCATAGTGTAATGAGTAAGATGGTTTACATAAAAGGATGTGGGAGTATTATATTTAGATTTGAAAGCTTTATTGACTATCAATAGAAGCATACTAGCTTGTGTGAAGATGTGAAGATTTAGGTAGATTCTAACATCACTTGTATATCAGAAAGCCTTTGTTGAATGTCAAAATACCACAAAATAAAAAAAATAATAATTGAAATAAAACATGCCAGCATAAAATTGCAGATAGTGCCTTTAAGAAATTGCTAATCTGAAGTTAGAAGGAATTAAATAAACCAGATATTTTTGAATCACTGCTGTTTTTTGAGAAGTTACCAGTTCATTTGCTATAGTTATACTGCTGAGCTAGAGACAGTTCAATAAATCAACTTGGGCTTGATGGATTCTACAAACCATTGCAATGAGTGCGTGGAAGAGTAAAGAAACCTCTTAGTATTCCCTCTCTGACAAAAGGGTATGCAAAGAGCCTGAATGGATGAATGGTTGATTAATTTTGCCTGAAATTTTCTTGACAGCCAGAAAAGTGTTTTTGTGTTACCATGTTTGCATGGGACTTATTTTGTAAGGTATGAATTATTACATGTAAATTTACACCTGAGACTTAGTTGGCTAAGATAAGCAATTCCTGGTTAGTATATATGTGGTTGTGATGTTTTTTGTGTTTTAATTTATGACTCTGGCAAGTCAGCTTTTTGCTTGTTACTGCTTGCTAATCAGTCAACAGTGAAATCAAATATTGCATGTGATTAAATGAACCTTGTAACTGAAGTGGTAGGTTGTCTCTTTTTCAGTATTTTTAATTGACTTACAAGCTATGGAAAAAACAGATGGAAGTTCTTAACCTAGGATCAGAAAACAGAATAATTTAAAGGAGAATGAAAAAGTATATCGTAAGTTATGTCCACATGGCCTATTGATTAGTAAGATGCAAAAATAGTGTTTCGTCTTTTTCTCTTAAGTTTCTGAGGTAACTAATGTATTGAATTGTATCTACTGTACTGTAGTATAGAGTTTTTTCCTTTTAATTTTTTACATATTTTGTGCATATTTTTACAGGTGCTATTTGCTTATAAGTGTGTGTAAGCAGATCCCTGGATTCCTTTACTTTTAGGCTTTTGATACTCATAGCCATGGTTTCAAAACAAGAGGCTTTCCTTTCCATGCAGTTTGCTCCAGAAAAATATGTACATACTTAATTCAGCCTTTAAAATGACCCAGAGGGAGTACATATTAACAGTTCAAGTACATTGCGCTGTAGTTCCCTACTTACATAAAAGTACTAACATTCAGATTGTGAGTTTTCTAGTTTGTCCCTTTAATTATTTTACAGAGGCAGAGTTTTAAAGACACACTTGAAAAAGGGGGTGGTATTTAAGCCTTTAAACTTGAAAATCACATCTATATGTTTTGCTGTGTTTATGCGTTTTTAACAATTCCAAACTAGTTATCCTTCAAATGCCAAAAATGCTGGGAAATGGGAGCTTTATCTTTGTCAGTCATGATTTTCTTATTAGAGAAAACATCTGTTAACAATGAGACAAATTCAGGTGCTTTGAATTTCTTCCCTTGAAGATGGAAATAAATAAGTGCATTCACCTTTATCTCACTAGATGATGCATATCCCATCTTTGATTCCTGTTCTGCAGCAAAACCTTTTCTAGGTTTTATGGTCACAGCCGTCTAGTGTAACTATGTCATTCCAGTGCACACCACAACAGTATGTACATCATTACCTATGTTTGTTTATGTCTTCAGACTACACACTTAATGTTTATCTCATGCAGTAGCGGCAGTGCCTTAACATGACTTCATCTTCAGCCCTTCTGATCTATTACATTCTTTGAGTGTATGTGCACAGACTGCGCCAACAGCAGGGAGCCTTTTTCACTGCTATATTTCAGGCAATTAGTTGTAACCTCAGTAGTAAGGGGAGGCTGCCTTGCTTATGGATTTGTGTTTCTTCAGGTGGGTGGCAGTGATGACTGCTGAAGACAGGTATTCCAGCCAGAGGAAAGATGTTCTAAGCCAAATGGGCTGTTACAATATCCTTATGTTACGTGGATATAATAATGTCTCTTAAGATACATGGTGATGCTGTACTCCAGCCGCTAAATTCAAAGCTGTCTCAGCTAGCTCCGAAAACATGCAGTAATTGAACTGAAGATTGGCTGTTTACCTGAGAAAATTTCCCTCCCTTCCACAGATGTTATGAATGAGTTGAGACTTTTCAGTCTTCTCTGGAAATTACGTGTTATGCTAAATGCACATAAACTGTGAACATTTTTGTAAGTTTTACTTAAACACAGGTTAAAATGGACAAGCCTGAATTAGAACAAGCGGAATTTGTACCTGTATCATGTGCAAGTAAAACTTGTTTAGCTGTAATTTCAATTCATGAAGAGTGAATCAAGACACACTGTCATCAGATGTACCTGTGCTGTAGAAAAGGCACTGTTTCCCAGCTAAACACACTTTCATTGAACAAAGTAGGATAATTTCTTTTATTAGAGATTAATCCATGCTTCTTTGGTTTTTGGTTATTTGGTTTGGAGTGGTTTTCAGGGGTGGGTTTTTGGTGGGTTTTTTTTGTGGGTTTTTTGTTGTTTTTTTTTTTTAGTATTTTGCATTTAATGAAAGTAATAGACTGTAAAACACAGCCATCAGCTACAGTAAAGGGAGTAAGATTAGTGCTAAACCGTCAGTCATCACTTTATTCTGTATGCAGTGTTTCATAATTTTATTTTTTAATTTTCTGTTTAAATTTCTTTCTAAGTAAAGTTTCATAGGATGCCTAAGGTTAAATATAAGGTGTGACTGGGATCACACCCACAAGCTCTCAAATGCCCATTCTCCCGTTCTTCAGTTTGGGACCCAATACCTATTTCTTTTTGGAAACTTCAGACAGCAACACAAAGAAAGCAGAATGAGCTGCTGTTTTTGTTCTTTTCAGGAGACTGATAAATACCAGCAGAGCTGCTGTTTGGTAGATTGAAATGTATAGCAGAAAAGTCCAATCTTTCCTTACAGAAAATAGGGTGAATTTTGAATAGAGTGTTTCCACCAATGGTGTTGATAAAAAAGAGGTAAAATTGTGAATATACATCTCTGTGTTTCTTGAGTCTTACAGATACTGTACTGTTCAGTTTTTCCCAGTTTTAGTGACCTTACCTGGAAACTTCTGTAAGCAATTGAGTGTTTTTCAGGTCTGTCCCCCCCCCTTTTTTTTTAAAAGAGGGGGCTTCTTGTAATTAGCTGGATTTACAACAAATGGCACACAGACTGTTAGCTCTGCATGTGTGCTATAACATTGGTGTTTACTCTATTATATTGCAATTTGAGTATATCATAAAGTTTTATCAGTGATCACACAGAAATAAACTGGAATGCAGAAGTAGTGACCATGAAATATTAAGAGAATACGTTGTGAAGCAGTATGTGTTGACTTCTGTATTGTGATAATTGCTTTGATTGTAAAAATTGTAATGGGATGCAGTGATATTCCTCATTTATATTTTGTGGCGGTTGGGTATTTTTAGCAAATGAGTTGTCAGCAGAAAGGCTTCATTAGACCCATCAGGGTATCTGCCCATGAATAACGAATCCCAAACTGTACTGACAGTTTCCTTGAGCCAAAATGATGGAGCACCTCTGACAAAAGCCATATTGTGCTCTCCATGTGAGGAGTGTGAAGAACAAAAGAGACAGTTTGTTCTTAATTTGGTCAGGTTAATATTGACACAGTTAGCTTAGAAGAATCAGAATTGTGTGCAATGTACATTTACAGTGATCACGGGTAATTGGCTGCTGTCTTCATGAATCAGAAAGTGTTGCTACAGATGGAGAAGTTACACATTTTCTGGGTATTTCTTGTAGTTTTTATTTCTTTTAAATAATCATCCACAAATGTAGTTGTTAACTAATCACTTAAAAAAGAGATTCCTATAAAATACCCAAGTTTTAGAGAAAGAAGTTTTACAACAATATACAACCTACATAAAATAGTATTTCTCAACAGAAATACAAAATAACTAAACAGGTCATATTCAAAAATCCTTCAGAGGTGGATTTCTTAAACTTTTTATTCTGCTTACCTGGAGAATAAAAAAAATACTTGTCATTTCAGGATGTTCACTATATTGTTGTGTTGTAGTATTGCATAAACTGTTTATACACTTTTGACAAAATAAATACACAGTTTTATTACAAATGCTAAGGCACTATATTGCTTCACTATCCATACTGCTGTTAACTGCACATTTGCAAGATACATGTACTACTAGATTCTATTTATTTCAAGTATACTTACAGTCCATATTTTTTCATTATAGATTACTTAGAGGGCATTATGACAGCTAAACTAATAATGTTTACATATGCTGTTTACCTGCCATACACTATGAAATATTAATAGTTAAGCCAGCACATTGTAATAAAGTGAGGATAAGTAATATAGAAATGAACAGCTCCTGACCTTTGCCATGATATGGCTGTGTGTTACTGTATTTCTTACTACACTAATTCATCAGCAGCATATTTTATAATACTTGTAATTAATCCAGAATTTAGCAACTTAATTGTTGAAATTATTAGCTTTTTTATTTTTTTAAGGAAATGTTCTGGTTTTTGTTAGCATTTACAATACATGCAACATTCTGGTTTTTTACTTAGGTTAGCAAATTTGTGGAAGAGTCCCTTATGTCTACCATGTCTTTTAATATATAGTCTTTGGTTATTGATAAGTGTTTCTTGTTTGCAACTCTATTTATTTGAATGTTTGAATGCTTATGAAGGGAGTAAACTTTATGGCTATTTGGGGTGATGGGTAGAATTAAACTAAGGTTTAGAAATTTAGATTTTAATTATTCCAACTAGAAATCTGCTAGGATAATTGAAGTAACTTTTGCATGCTTAAGCACATTTTGGTGCTTTTTTTAATATAACTAGTACTTGAGTCTTTAGAAAAATGTTACAGGTTTGGATGTTCAAGCCTTATTCAATATAATTATTCACCATAACCCCCTTTTCAGATTTCAGGTCTTAATGTCTTAAACTGGCAGCTGACTTTCATTTGTGCATTAATCTGCATGAATTTCACATAAAACTGATTTTTAGTTGCTGTGTGAACAACAAAGTGGAACTTCATCTCTAATCTTGGAAAAGAACCAATTTCCAAAACATTTGACAAAAAAAGATTTTTGTTTGGTTTAACTTACAGGAAGGGAGATGCATTTTGTGGACACATTTGAGTAGATTAATAAATAGTATCTATCTATATATGTAACCAAACCAGTAATTTATTAGGTGGGAGACAGATGCAGGGGAATAACATGCCAGTTTGCATATACAGTTGTGTTCATGATGAACTGTTGTTTGTTCAGGGCCAGTGTAGCTTAGCAGCATCAGAAGAACTATTAGCTAAGAGATGACAAAAAATTATCTCAAATAGAAATAGCAGAAACGTAAAGGAGAAGATAAAATTTCTACAACTTTGTTCACTGGCCGTTACCAGACCTGAAGACTGAAGAGAAACATTTATACATTGTGCATGACATCCCCATGTGAGAAAGATGTTGCTTTTATGTTGCAAAATTGATTATTCAAATAGGGATAATCCAAGTATAAATGAGAATAGGGATGACAAGTGCAGTGTTTACCTCCTTGTATTTGGTGTGGGGAGTGTGAAAATATTCAGGTTTTTTACACAGATTTTAAGTCTGATTTACCTTAATCTGTCATTATGAAGAGGGTTATTATTTTGAAGACTTGTGTAGAATTCAAAGAGTAGGAATAAAGGAACCTAAAGGAATAATCCATGGTAAAATCACAATGTGACATCAGAATGGATGCATAAATCAAGTTAGCACAAGTGATTTCTTTTGAGTGCATGATTTTGTACCTCAATACTATTATTTTAACATCTGTTATTTTAAGTGAAATATTGCTATGACAAATTCCATAAAGCTTTTTAATTTTTTAAGCAAAAAAGGGGTTTTATTCAAGAAAAAGCAGTAGCCCAGTACTTTTAAGCAACTATGCAAAAGCAAGTGCCAGGAACAAATAAGAAATCTGTTTAAGCACTATTTTCAAGAAGACAAAAACCTACATTTAGAATTTTAGTGTTCTTCAAAAATAAAAGGCTCTTGATTTTTATTTTTTTAAGTCCATATCTGTTTTTAAATGGAATGAAATTCTGTTGCCAGTTACAGACAATGATGCTTAGTAACATTTCTGGCTATTTTCACCACAGATTTGGACAGAAAAAGGAAGGAAAAGACACTGACACTGCTTTTAATTTCTTACCATGTTTCAGGACTGCATGTTGCACAGGAATCTTGTTGGTGATCTGAAAGCATTCAAAGAGAAATACGGGTTTGATGTACTTGTCATTTTGGCCAACTGTTTGTCAGAGGAGAAGCAAACAAAACAACAAATAGCAGTATACTCTGAAAATTCAGAGCTAAGCAATCAAGTAAGTACCTGGAAAAATAATCAAATAACATCTTTCCTGAAAAAATGTTTATTTAAAGCAATATATACCTAAGTGTTGAGTATTTAAGTGGGCTCAAAAAGCAGCAATTGGCTGGCAGCTAAGTAGATATTCGAAACAGCTGCATTATTTAGATGATACAAACTGAAAATTCTGATATTTATGATTGTTTCAAACCAGACTAATAGAAAAGTGTATGGTTATGAGAAATACAGAAAGAGACAAACTTTTGGGTTTTTTTTCACTAATTTTGGCTTAGCTTTGTATTGTGATCTACACAAATGAGTCTTTGGCAGTGAGGGACAAGTGAAAAAATGTAAACGGTAATAAGCAGAACTTATCTATGTGTATGTTATTGCCAAAAAATTTAAGCTCTGAAATGAAACCAAGTTATTAGTAGGATGTTCATTGATCCAAAGCCAGGGGCTGTCCATTTTAGAATCATAGAATAGTTAGGATTGGAAAGGACCTCAAGATCATCTAGTTCCAACCCCCCTGCCATGGGCAGGGACACCTCACACTAAACCATGTCACCCAAGGCTTCATCCAGCCTGGTCTTGAACACTGCCAGGGATGGAACATTCACCACCTCCCTGGGCAACCCATTCCAGTAGCTCACCACCCTAACAGTAAAGAATTTCTTCCTTATATCCAATCTAAACCTCTGCTGTTTAAGTTTCAACCCGTTACCCCTGTCCTATCACTACAGTCCCTAATGAATAGTCCCTCCCCAGCATCCCTGTAGGCCCCCTTCAGATACTGGAAGGCTGCTATGAGGCCTCCATGCAGCCTTCTCTTCTGCAGGCTGAACAGCCCCAACTTTCTCTTTTTCTTCATATGGGAGGTGCTCAAGTCCCCTGATGATTTTACTACTGGTTTTCTCACCAAATTATCTCAGTGGCAACTTTTTTAACCTTTTTCTCAGTCTTAATAACTTCTGATTTAAGGGCAGGTGGCTAAATGACTATTGCTTTCAAGGTGAATATAAATTTATTTATTTTATAATACTATAATACTGTAATACATTCTTGAAGTACTTTTCTCATGTACCTTCACATATTTTACTCAGATTTCTTAAGGCAACAACTAAACATTTATTTGGATTTCCTTTTGCTAATGAAAAGTGAACTTGAAAGTCAAATGGTATAATATCAAGTAAGTATTCTGACCAATTATATAATACATATTTTGTGTTGATCTCATATTTTAATACTTTATCTATTTGCTGATCATAATAAGGCTGTTACAGTGAAATGGCATAGAATAGATAGGTGTGGCTGTGTTACACAGTGAAGTAATCAATATGTTCCCTTATGCTCATGATTGCAATGGCTTTTGAAACATCATGTTTTTCAACAGATCTGCTGTGAATTAGAAGAAAGTCAGAATCCTTGTTTGGAGCTGGATCCTCTAGAATGTGGATGTGACGAAATTATCATTTATCATCAAGAAAATTCTTTGGTGACTTGTGGTCAAATTTTTCTTCTAGTTAAGGAAGTCATAAATAGAAGACAACCAGAAATGGTATCAAACAGCAGAACTTCTTCTACTGAAGCTGTTGCTGGAAGTGCTCCGCTTTCACAAGGATCTTCTGGTATTATGGAGTTATATGGTTCTGATATAGAACCACAGCCCAGTTCTGCCAATTTGATAGAAAATCCTCAAGATCTAAATGGATCTATGCAAGCCCACATTGACGTTAATGTAGACCTTGTGAGTCCAGACAGTGGATTGGCTACCATTAGAAGCAGTCGATCTTCAAAGGAGAGTTCTGTTTTCCTTAGTGATGATAGCCCTGTTGCAGAAGGTGCTGCTTCCCATCACAGTCTTCTGCCTGGCTTTGATTCCTATAGCCCTATTCCTGAAGGAGTAATAGCTGAAGAACAAAGCCCTCAATCTAGAGGCAATAGTGATAACTTTGATCTTTTCAATTTTGATCTAGCACCTGCAGTTACAGCTCCATCTGAGTCTTCTTCTCATTCTGTTGATTGTTCCCCAGCAGATGACTATTTCCTTAATAGTGATTCCTCAGAAGGACAACAACTTGCCATGCAAAAAGAACTTGGTGAGGCAAACCTACTGGAAAGTGTTACAGCAAATTATTCAACTGACTTACTTATGACAACAAATGAGGAAGACAATTTAGCTGAATTTGATGAGAATCCAGGAGAAGTATGTGAGAAAACTTCAGGTTTGATTGATTTAGCTGAAGGTGATTCCATTTCACCAGAGATTTTGAAATCTGCTGATTCCAGAATTCCACCAACACCCATGAACAGTCTTGTAGAAACTTCACCATTAGATAATGGTCAGCCTTTATTTTTCCCACAAGATGTCATTAAAAAAATTAATGAAATAGATGGCCCAAATTATTCTCCTTCTCGTGTTAGGTATGGGAGCTGGTGGGATGGCTTTGACCTGGAGTCCAGAAATGCTGATATATGGAGTTCAAGTGAGCAGGAATCTGTATTTCAGAGCCCTGTCTTATGGAAAGATTGTAAAGAAAGTCCCTCGCTACGAGAACATATTGATAGAAGAGCCTCAGATTCTGTATTCCTCCAAAAACAAAAACAGCCAAAGCAAATGAGAGCAGGACTGTGGGATAATCATTTTAAGCAAAATAATTGGAACAATGAGGTGCAACAGAAAAATGGTGAACATTCATGTTTGCAAACTGCATCTTTAGAAGAGACAAAGCAAGAACCAGAGAGCTTTATCTACCCATGGAAGGTCAGTCAGCCAACACCTGTGATGTCAGATGCATGGTGTAGTGGTGAAGGGAAAAGTACTCAGCTAGCTGGAGACTCTTATGAAGTCTGGACTAAGTTTGACGCAGGAGGTATTGCTACAGCCTCAGAAAATGTATGGAACATGACCAAAATGGATAGAGAAAAAAAATCAGTGAATATTCCTGAGGAATGGGCCCTATCAAAAACTAGTTTATCAGATTCTTCAGAAATCACAGTGGACAATGAGACTGAAAATCCACGTATCCAGATATCTCCAAAAGCCTGGGATAAAGAAAGATATTATTCAGTAGAAGAATATGGAAAACTTGAAAATACAAATTCTGTTTTCAACAAACTGCAAAATAATTCTAAGCTGCAAACAGAGGAAGAAGCTGTATTTGGTAACCCTAAACATAGACCAAAACAATTTGAAAATATAGACACCTGGAATATGTATGATAAAAACATAAGGAAGGAAGTAACAGAAGTAGTAGTGCCATGGCAGGATAACTTCTTGTATAAACACTCAGATCTTAGTTCATCAAATGCAGGTGAAGATTTAGTTGTTTCTCCGCCAGACACCAATTACTCAACGTCTGATTCATATGTATCACCTACGTATGTGGAAGATGAAAGACAAAATGAGGACAAAGATTTTAATGAAGAAATGGTTATTGATAAATTGGTAAGCCCAAATTTGGCTGAGCCAGAAGTATTTGAGAAAGGAAATAAGGAACCATTATGTCCCAGAAACATGTCTTTTTCAAATGCTGAAAACACATACATCTTGGACACTCCTCTAAATAATGCCACACAGTTACAAGAACGAAATTCTGAAATTGCTGCTCTTTCTGCCTCTGCTAAATCTTTTCTTAATTCAGAACAAACAGCTAATCAGTGTTTTTCAGCTGACATACATACTGATGAAAATAATTTTTCTGTATCAGAAAACAGAAGAATAACACCATTATACAATCAGACAGTGAATGACTTATCACCACCACAGAATGAATTAAATACTGGACAGAATGCAGCTGAAAATGTAGAAACAGTGAGCAGTGTTCCTGTAGAAGACACAGACACATCTACACCCACTTCAGATACTGGGAATGGGTTGGATCTGAAAATATGTGACATAGGAAGTGAAATACGTAATAAAAAGGCAGAACAAAATTCTGCTGATATTGATGAAAAGCTGGATAGACAGGATTCAGTGCAGCAGCTGGACTCATGGAGCTTACAGAGAGAGCAGGGTTGTGAGGAAGACTGGGACAATGCCATTGTCATCTCTCAGAAAGGAAAGGAGGAATGTAAGAGTACAGACGAGACAAATGGACACCAAATGATTAGTGACATTTGTCATAAGCCAGTGCAGGAGGACAGTGAATCTTCTTGTAATGCAGACGTGGAAGACAACATGTCAAAAACTGAAGTTCCCAGCTCCCCAGAAAAAGTGAGGAATAGTATTAGTTTGGAAGCATTCATCACAGAGAATGAGTTATTTTCCAATCAAAGCAATCCAGATAGTCAGGAAGAAAGGAAAGAGTTGTTGAAGAATAATGTAGAATATTCCTCAAGTGTTTCTGAGGAAGGCAGGGAGTATGAAACTTTTGATGATCCCAGAGCAGAAAATTACGATTATAGTGAAACATCACAGCTTATTGCTGAGAAAGCTGAAAAGGAGACTACAGTGACAGAAAATATAACAAGTCTGGAGATGGAAATTTCTGATAAGGGTAATGACAATCTTGAAAATAATTCTTCTAAAATACCTGGAAGCTCAGTCTGGAATGACTCTGGAGAGAGTGACAGTTGCCTGGTCACTTCACTTCCTTTGACGGACCCACCACAGGAAGCCCTAGGAGAAGTGAAAGAGGGCTTGCACGAAGTGGTTCCTAACCATACTGAGTTAGTATCTTTCAAAAATAGCTCAGAACTGAATAGGACTCATGAAAAATCTGTCATAGATGATTCTAAGAAGTCTCCTTCATCTGGATATGTCAGTGTTCCTGACATTACATATATGTCTTCGATGGAAAGTTCATTTTCACATGAAATAGATTCTGGGAGAAATGAAAACTGTAAAGATTTAGAACTTGCTAGTAATCTTTCTGGAGAGCCATGTGTAATGCTTAATGACAGTTCTCTCCAAACTGCTTGGAATTCACAGCCATGTGAAGATTTGCAATCTCCTGGAACAAGTCCTGAGGCAAGTGAAGCCCTTGAAATGGCAAACACCACAAGTAGCCTTTCAAAGGATATACAGATCAAAAGTTATTTGGAAGAAGATAATGTGTGGAGTGATTCAGTAAATAATTATGTACACTCAAGTGGAACAAGTCCTGATTTAAGTGATGCATCTGTGAACGTGTGGGGAGACTTTCCAGTTCCCAGTCTCCACAAAGGAAGTAGGGGTATGTGGGATATCAAAAATAACAAAAATCTTGAAGATGCTTCTAAAAGGAAAGAATTTGTCAATGAATGCGGAGAAGGATTTGAAACAAGCACTGAGCAGAACAAAATTCCTAAAAGCTTAGATTTTTGGAATGCCCATGTAGATGATGATACTGTATCTTCTTTATCAAGTCCTGACATAAATGAGGATTCAGAGACTTCAGAGGCATGTCCAGAAGTGAGTAATGAAGATTCCATATATGAAAACAAAGAGCACAAAGCATCTGAAATTAGAGACAATTGTTCTCCACCCAGTGGAACAAGTCCTGAAGCAAATGAAGACAATACAGATGCAAAAACTAAGGTGGGAGAGGAGATTCAGGTAGGCATCTTCAATGAAAATCCTGAAACAATTAAAGCTAGGAAAGCATTGCAGGAAGACTTGACTCCTGAATATTTAGGTCACTGGGAAACACTTCAAAAAAAAAAACAAGTGAGTATTTTCAATGAAAAATCAGGTAGTGGAGAAGACTCGTGTTTCTATCAAATGAATGAAGATACTACACCGACTTTTGCTGTTTGTGATAAAGAAGGGTATTCAAAAGCTGTAGATACGCAGAATATATCATTGGAAACTGATTTAAGAACTGATCCAAAATCCACAGTAGGAACATTTCATTTTCCAGATGACAGTTTGGAATGGTGGAATTCACAGCCTGCTGAAGAAAAGCTATTGGAATATCAGTATTCTGTTTCAAGTCACGCGGCAACAAACCAGCTGGTATATAGTAAGGACCCCTGGGGATCACCTTTACAAGATGAAGAAGTAGCAGAAGAATATTTCACTATTGCAAATAATGATGGAAATCAGCCTCCCCCTCTACACTGTGATGAGAAGGAAAATGAAAGTATTCCTGATAGTCAGATAAATCAAGATACTGTACAGCTCAAACAATTTGATCCTTTCATACTGGATAAAGAAGAAAAGGGTTTGAAAGAGCTGTTGTTTATTACAGATGAGGAAAATCAGCTGACTCCACCGAATCCTTTTGCAGATGAGGAAAAAGGTATGCCAGATACGTCAGTGCAAGAAATCGCTGTACTGGATCTACCAAAAGACAGTGAAGGAGATGCACGTTTCATTCCTCAAGAGCAACAAGAGGACACCTATGAAAGATTAGAAGTGCACAGCTCCCTGTCAGTTCCTTTCACTGTAGAAGACTTATCATATGAAATGACAGAGAAGTCCAGTCCAGGGTGGAATATATTAGGTTCCCAAACAGCACTTATCCCAGATATTTTACAGGATAGCACACAAGAAAGTAATCAGCTGTTTTCAGTGGAACCTGACCTGTGGACTAACGCTGAGAAGACTGTCACTTTGAAATCCGATGGTGAAAATCCAGATATATTAAGTCATTGTGACCAAGACAATAGTTCAGAGGCATCAAGCAGTCCTGATTTGTGCCAGGAGTATGAAGCTAAGCATACCTCTATCCCATCTTCTCAGGTTGAGGTGGAGAGAGAAGACAAAGATAGCCTGCCAATTCACACATGGTCAGATATTAGTAAAGAGTCAGATTATGATTCAAAAATAGAGGTACATGCTAAAAGTCATAGCCCCCAGGACAATGAACAGGGAAAGATGGATGAATCCTATCCGCCTGTCTCTTCTAATACTGAGGAGCCTTCTGAACTTGCAACTTTGGAAGAATATGGTCTAGAAAGTAAACTTGTTACTGATGCAACTGAGTCGGCTGAAATTACCAGTGAAGTTTTAGAAGCGAGGTCCTTAGATCTGCAAGATGTGTTCCATGAAAGTTTTACTCCTGCAAGCCATCGAGGAACACCAACTGATACAGCTCAAATAGTAACCTCTCAAATGCATTTGGTTCCCATGGATTTCACTCTACCTGAAAGGGCAGAACAAAGCATAAAAGAAGTGAGTGCCTTAACCGAAGTTCGAAAACATTCTAATACTGACCATACAGCAATAACTGGTGATGAGCTAGACATATCAGAAGAATGTGTGGATGAATCTGACACAAGTGTGGACCATAACACCAGGAACACATCAGCAACTGTTGTCATGGCAAGCATGTGTTCTGGAATGAACACACTGACAGCAGCAGGCAGTAAAGCATCAGAAGTGGAACCCAAGGATAAACAGGTATTCTTTCCCAACTCCCTTCTGCCTGGTAGTAATGAAGGCCATGAGTCCAATTCAGATAATCAACTGTTTGATGATATAGCAAAAGAATCTGTAGATGTAATTGGAAATGATGTTCCTGTGTTTAAGGAAATGCCCAGTGGCCAGTCACCAGTGATATGTGCCCCACCATCCTATGTAGCTTATGATGCTGAGCCCTCTGGCAGCAGAGAATGTGCAAAGGATGAGGTCTTGGTACAGCAGCCATTGTGTGACAGTGCTTCTTTTGAAAAACCTTTACCACTGCCAACTCCTTCAGAAGGTGCAGAAGGCATTCTAATGACCAAAGACAGCAACATTAAAGATCAGGTGCCTGAAACACCCACTGAGTGCCTTCAGGAAAATCACACATCTTCACTCTCTGAGTCTGAAGTAACTCCAGGAGCTTCTGAGATTTCAACAGAAAAATCTGAAGCAGAAACAACAGATCTCGACTCACCGCCAGGTGGAGATAAGAGATTACCTGATGGTAAGAAAACATGCTTTTCAGAGCAAGTTCATAGGACAAAAGAAAAACGAAATGTCTGGAGTATTACTGCTGAATGATTAGGCTTTCAGTGAAGTTCTAAGTTCGTGTGTCTCCCAGGTGTACAAAACTGTACTTGGGGAAGACCTCTAGCATCAGTTTTCTGGACACATCTAAAGCTTTTAAGCACTGAAGTAGGAACATTATTTCTGTTGTTAGTACAGAGCCTATCATATGGGACACAGAATCATTTGTCCCTTAGAAATTATTGCAGTGTTAATGTGTAATCTTTAACAATAATGATGATGATGGTGTTATAAAATTCAAGTACACATTAACAGAGCAAATAAAACTGAGAAGAGCTTTATCTCACTGTACTGATTTAAAGAAATCATGCTGACTAAAATAGTAATTAAAAAACTAAAAGGAGTTTCTGTTTGCCTGTTCGTTTAGAAGCTGGCGCTGACTCCCTGCTTAGTAGGGAGCACATGCTGAGGAATTCCTCTGAGAGCCCTGACCTGAAAAGTGCAGAGGATAAGGAAGATGTGAAGGTGCACCAGGATCCAACTTCACTGGAGATGGATTACATCCTTGTTACTGAGGAAGAAAGTACACTTTCAACAGAGGATATCCTTGAAAGAAAGAAAAGTAATTTTGCATTTCAAGAAGCTGATGTAGCTGAACAAACAGAAACTCAGGATGGCTTTTCACCAGGTTACTTGGATACCTTTCAGCCAATCTCCATTACAAATGAAAGGGAAGATCACTTTGTTTGTGGGACTGAATGGGACTCTGTTCTTTCAGAAAAGAAAAGGTCTTCTGTTGTGCCTCAAAAACTGGATGATGAAAGGAGATCACAGGAAAGCTGTGGGCAAGATGAAGGCTGGATTATACTGGGACAAAATGAAGTCAGTGACATAGTGCCTGAAGAAATTTCTTCTGAGCCAAAATCAGAGATGCCAAAATCAGGGTCTGAATACTCTGTTGAAGAGCTGGCAGCTGTTGTAGCACAGGAATCGATACTTGACACTTGTGCAGAATTTCAGGTAGAAACTCCCCTTCAGAAGTCTTCTGAACATGAGAACTGTTCTTCTACAAACAGCCTGACTACCAAGGACGAGAGTTTGGGCACTGCAGGAACACATGCATTGCAGGTGGTTGGTGATGACGGTGACTGGGAATCAAATTCTCAACGGAGACTTAGAAATAACATAGAAACAGAACGAGAAATAAAGGAGGAAATGGTGTTTCTCAACAGTGAAAGAGAGCTGAGTCAAAAATCAGGGTAAGGAAAAAACAACCTGTTTCCTTTCAAGAGTCTTCTGTATGACATTATGAATAGATGACATGATTTTGTAAGTCTGAAGTACTAATTATATTTACATGATTTAAGTATGACTGTATTACTCCCTTGCAAAAACAGTGCTTGTTCTTGGTTGCTCAGTATGAGCCAAATCAGGATTGTTTTGCAATGTAGTAAGCTTGTAAGGCTGCTTCCTTGCAGGAGTAAGTCTGTCTTCTATGAAGTCCCACAGACTTTATAACCTACCTTTAAGTCTGAAACAGATGTGTCCAGGGAATGCAGGTCAAAGCCACGTACTTGGTGGTATTGCCAGACCAGATGCAGTGATGAAGTTTTGGAGGGATCAAATTGAAGTGCTATCTCTGCCTAATGCAAAACTGCTGTGATGAAAGGAGGGAGCTAAGGCTCAGAGTCAGAAAAAGGTGCTGCTTGTAGAGGGAAGAAGAGATTGATGGAAAATAATGGTCTTTGTGGTTATTTCCAAGCTGTAGTCAGGTCAGAGCAGCATTTCTGGCTTTTTGTACTGGACTGGCAGTGGTCACAATTTAAATATATTTGCATCTGCCTTTGCGTGAAGTGCAGACTCTGTGTTTATCGCATTGCTACTGCCTGCTGTCTCTCTGCTGTCACAAGATGGAGATAGAGATAACCCTCTTGACTCCATTTACTGTAGCGTTTTGGAGAGGGTGCTTCTGTTGTTGATTCCTTTCCTTTTACAATGAGGAAGGTCTAACTGCAACAGTGAACTTCTGGGGTCACCTCGGAGATGCAGGTGTGGAAGTCTGAGCTCTTGTATCCTGGGCATCTGCAACCGACATGTTGCAGTTTTAGAGAGAGGAACCTGGAATTATGTTTATACGGTGAAATTCTCATGAACATTAAAAGAAATTTCCCAGCGCAAATAAAACTAGCAGGTGTAACTGCTTTGTACTTACTACCCCTTTTGAACTGCACTTATCCAAAAGATATATATGGTATGAAACATGAGGAAACACTGTTTTTGTGAAATACAAGATTGATTTTGATTTTTCAAGTTTTTCTTAAGCACTTGTCAATTCAGTGTAGAATACACTACATTCACAACTTCTATTAATAGTCTTGCAATTTATTTTAGACTTTTTTAATTTGAATTTGAAAATTTTGCAATTTTAGCATTAGGCTTTTTTTCCCTTAAATGTGGCATGCTTGTGTATGATAGTATAACCCTGATGTACAGTTAATCTGTGACAGGAAGAAAAACACAGCTTTTTGCTACCCTCTTCCCACCCTAAACAGTTCACATTTTATTAAGATTTAAGGAGTGAATAGTTCAATAGCTGTGATGACAGCTAATATATTAAAATGCCTCCTCTCTAAACATTTTCACACATTTTACAAGGGAGTGTGTTGTTACCACAAGGTCAGACACTGTTATAACTGAGCTATTTTTAATATATGGGAAGTGCTGTGTTAAGCCTAAAAAGAAACCCCAGTCTCAGAAACTCTGGAATATGATGTTACCTGCAGGCTTAAACTTAAGAACCTGTATAGGACTTCAGGTTTTCTTGACAGACAAGATTTTAAGTAGTAACAGAGCATACTTTGCCCTCACACGCTTCTCTTGCCTGAAATTGCTTCAGTCTAACTAGACAGACAGCCCTGAGAATAGAGATGAGAGGGGCTCTGTTTCAGTAGGGCAGTGACAACTTTTATTGATGCAGGTTAGCATTTACTGCCCCCAAGAAAGAGGCAAATCTTCAGAAGGCTTAGCACATGACAAGCATTCTCCAATTCTTTGCAGTCTGAAGTAAAAAAATAAGTGCTTGACCTTCAGATTACCAAAAATAGAGCTGGTTGGCACATTCCTGTTGCAGCAGTCCTCTAAGCTTCTGATTTCCATTCCAGAAGGAAAAGGAGAAATTTTGAAATTTTCCACAAAAGAGAAATCTGGGAAAAGCAAGATAGGTGAAATATCCAAGCAGTTGTTTTGTGTCCACATCATTGTGTGGAAGTGTGGCTTGGGATCTGCAGATCTAGGAACACTAGGTGTCTTTTGACTTTGAGGTGGTTTGCTTGTTAGCACTAGTAGACAACCTGGAAATCATCTTCCACCATTCTTTCTGCAGGATATCACTGGGAGTTCAAACCCAACTTATTCAAAGATTTTTTTCTTTTGCACAAACCAGTCATTTCTAGTGAAAAAAAAAATTTAATCAAAAAATACTTATCACCTCGTCATAATAAATGGTGAATGGAATGGGAAAGTAGAAGGGCTGTTTAGAGGTGCTGGCTAGTTGCAGGCTTGCAAATCTGACATAAACAAATCAGCTTTCAACTCCTCTGTCTCCCATAAAGCATTTAAATTAAAAGCAGCCAGATGCTGACCCTGCTTAAGTCACACTGATTAATTACATGCAGGCAGCATCCTAGGGTTTGACTTGCCATGCCTACGTGCACATAATGTTTTTCTTACCAGTGAAAAAAAAAATTAGTCTAAGTATCTGATGTAAAATTATTTATTTAATTTTATAATCAGCACAATGGAGTTGGGATGCCTTTGAAGTAGCAAGATTTCTTGTTAGATACATCAAGAAAATAAGCTGATTTTTGAACTTACACAGGCACCAGAAAAATTATTCCTTTGGTCATGGATTTAAAGAGGGTTTTAGCATCTCACTACTACAAATTGTTAGATCAACTATGAGAACTCTGCTGTTCTTCAGGAACTTCTGTGTTACCCAGGACATTGTCCAAAGAAAAAACTTGAATCTTGTACACAGTAGTAGATCATGGTGTTTCAAATGTAGTACATTTGTTATTCTTAGAGATTAGTATGTTCTCTCAGACTGATTCCCACATTAAAGTCCAAAACTGGACCATGTTAATGTAAGAGTGTTTTCCAAGAAAACTTAAATGCATGATGGAATGTGGTTCATCCTGCAAGGAAAGGCTACAGTAGCTCTTGGTATAGGATATATAAAAGTGATGACAGTAGCTTCCACTATAGCCTTTTTTCTTATCTGACTCAGAAGTCATCTAATTTGACTTTTCAGTGGATAGCAGTGGCTATTTCTGTTCTTAACCCTTGTAATGCCGAAGCCCAGGGAAGTAAAGAAAAACAAGGAATTTATTCACCATCTGCATTAACAGTTATTTATGGAAGCATTGAACCAGTAAAATCTACTTTGCACTGGGTTCATGTTTCATTGTTAGACTTTTTTCTTGATAAGGTGTGAAATACAAGCAAGCTTTTTCCAGCATTAATGTTACTAAAAATATAGCTCTTGTATGAGGATTTCCTGTCTAATAGAGATTGCTCTTAAGGTGCTGTTTTCCCCTCAGTTTCACCTGTGGTTGGTATCTGATGTTCAATAAACTTCTTGGTTTATTGAACTATTTTAAAGCTTATGTCTTTGGTCAGTTAGTGGCTTCAGACTTTCTAGGGAATACCAGAGACACATGCAGATGTCCCTCTGTATGCCCACAGCATGATCACAAAAGCCATGATCTATTTGAAGTCAAAGCAAATGCACAAAAAAATATTATGGTAAAAAGAATAAAACACAGGGATAATTATTTCTAGATTATATGTCAATTTCATTAAACCTCTTACATAAACAGCTGAAGAAACAGCAACTGTTATGTAGAAGTATGTAATTAGAAATGCTTGTTAATGCACTTCATTGACAGTTTTAAAAACACAAGTTCCTTCTTAAGATATACTTCATTGTGCAGCTTTTAAAACTGAAATTAATTCGCTTTCTTGGCAAACAAAGTTTAAAACAATGTGATACAGCAGAACTGTCAACCTGTGGGAGGTGAGCACATAAACATTGGTGTCATCATATAACAGAAGAAATTAAGGCTTTTCTCTAGTTGCCATAGAGTTTCTGGATGGCTTGGTGCTGCTAGTCACCAGGCTCTCAGTCCACCAGAGATTTATATCTCTGAAGTAGGCTTTGGCAGAACTGAACCATGGTCTAAGTAACTGATACTCAGCTCTCAGAAGTGTCCTTCTGCCAGAATTCCTTTATTTCTGAAGAGCCATAATTTTGACTCAGGAAAGCCAACTGTATGTTGAGCTGCATCAAAAGGAATATGACCAACAGGTTGAGGGAAGTAATCCTTCCCCTCTACTCCGCTCTGGTGAAATCTTACCTGCAGTATTGTGTCCAGTTCTGGAGCCCCCAGTGTAAGAAGGATGTGGACCTGCTCCACAAGTCTAGAGGAAGGCCGTGATGATCAGAGGTCTGGAGCACCTCTCCTGTGAAGACAGGCTGAGAGAGTTGGGCTTGTTCAGCAGGGAGAAGACTCCAGGGAGACCTTCTAACAGTCTTCTGTTACCTAAAGGGGCCTACAAGAAATTTGAAGAGGGACTTTTCACAAGGGTATGTAGGATAGGACAAGGGGGAATGGCTTTGAACTGAGATGGTAGATTTAGATTAGATATTGGGAATCAGTTCTTTGCAGGGAGGGCAATGAGAAACTGGCACAAGTTGCCTAGAGAAGCTGTGGCTGCCCCATCTCTGGAGGTATTCAAGGACAGTCTGGACAAAGCTTTGAGCAACCTGGTCAAGCAGAAGGTGTCCCTAGGTGTCGCAGACCTAGATGGCAGAGGATTGGAACTAGATGATCACTAAGGTTTCCTTACAACTCAAATCATTCTATGATTCTGTTATTCTGTCATCTCTGAAGAATACAGAAATTTGTAAATGTATTCGAACAGATGGTGGGGACATCCCCATCAATGAACAGTTGAATTGGTAGTTGAAAGTTTATGGAGTCATTTACTCAGTAACTGCCTTCTAACCACCTTCTGAATCTACAATTTATTCACATGTCCCTTGTTTCGAAAAAAAATAAGTTCATGCTTGCATGCTGTATGGAAGTAGGCTCTTTTGGTAGTTTAATAATGGTCAGTAAAGGATGCAGTTTGCATTATTTTCTGCCCTTATCCAGTAAGTGGCTGTCACTTTAAGAAATGGACTAGTTTGTAGAAGAGGGAATTAAAGTTACATAATACAAAGCATAAACAAATATTAGAATGAAGAGGTGGGTTAAAATTTGTATCTGCTGATCACTGGCCTTCTCATCCCAAAGTCAAACACAACAGCTCTCCAAGGCTGTTCAGGTCGGTTTTAAGAAAGTCTGTTACTGGTGAAGTTCTCCACTGTTCTGTATTCCATCTGAAACAAATAGCAGCAGCAGAAAAAAAAGTATGAGCGCGCTTGCTACCATTAGATCACTGGAGAAGAGATGTAAACATGTATAAGTAATATGCAAACAACGGAAGTAATAAACCCTAGAGGTTTCTTTGGCCTCATAAAGAAGGACAAAGAGATTTGATCGCACATTATTGATGTTAGTCTTTCCAGCAAGAAAACAGCTTTTTATACAACTTTCCGTATGTGAAGAGCAGAGAGTAACGACATTTAAAAAGGAAAAATTCATGGAGCACTTTATGAATGCTAGGTAGGCAGGTTAACATACTTTGCTGCTGCTGCTGTGACTGGAGATGTCCAACAGTAAAATTTATGAAGACTGGAGGTCTTTTTCTTCCTGGTAGAAGCTGTCCTATTTTACAGAGCTGTCTGGAACTCAGTAGTGATGCAGTCGTCAGGAGGCAGAGGGAGAACACTTCAGATGACTATGCTAGCTTTTACCTACCACTACACCCCTCAGGGTGTGTTAATAGTTGCGTATACCAGATCATTCTTGCTGTAACCTTTGCTGTAGGGACTGATTATCATTTCCTCAGTAGGAAGAGTTAGAAAAAGCTGAGGTGTGGTTTAAACCCAGCTGATAACTCAGTACCATGCAGCCACTTGGTCATCCTCACTCCCAGATCCTGGGATGGGGAAGAGAATTGAAAGAATGTAAAACCTGTGGGTTGAGATAAGAACAGTTTAATAACTAAAATAAAGTACAATATACTGATAATAGAAAAAAACACCAACAATAACAAAGATAATAATAGGAAACAACAAGAGAAGAAGTCCCTGATCAGGGTAAGTGCTACTTGGCAACAACTAAAACATCAGCACATTATCAGCATTGTTCTCAGACTAAAGATAAAACACAGCACTACACCAGCTACTAGGAAGAAAACTCTTACAGCTGAAACCAGGACATGAGGGAAATACTATGAAGTTACATGTTGACCAGGTGAATAAGAAATACTGAAAGCAGTATAGATAAAAGGACACTGATGTTTGGAAGGTTTGGGGGAGAGCTTGGAAAACTAGTGGCAAAACAGAATGGAAGACAATTTGCTTTGAACAGCTGCCTTTATTTATTCAACCTACTAGAATAAGGCTTCTATAAAGAAAGCTTCACTTCCCTTTCTGATAGCGTGTTCTCAAACAAGGAGATAGCAGTCTTTTCTGCTCACTTGTATAGTGACTTTTGTGAAAAGATGGTTCTTCCACTGCTTCTGTCCAGAGTCTCTCTCTGTGATTATTGTTGTACCGCTATTAAAGTTGCCCAGCAGTCTTAGAATTCCAGTAAAATTTTTAATAGAGAAGCCTGTTTTCATCACATAGCCTGGTTGACAGTGAATAAAGATAATTTAAAATATGTGACTATTTCAAGATCAATAAGAATTAAGAGACTACTCTGCTGTCCCTGGGATTTAGCCAAATACACATCATATATTGCAAAGCCATTAATGATTCAGGTAAAGTATCAGTGTCCAATACTGAATTGAAAGACTGACAGAATGGAACCAGGGAAAAATATCTTCTTGACTCCAGTGGACCAAGTGTTTCACACAGTATTTTCTCAAAATGTCTGTTCTATCACCCTAAAGCTAGAATAAGGCAATGAATTAGGGAACCTAGGTTTGCTTTTTGCTTTAACAGGCAAAGCAGACTGCTATATATAGGAAGCCTAAAGGATTGAAAATCTGTTACAAGTTTAAGAGGCCACATTCTGCAACGTAACCGTCCGTTTGGATGCCTCTGTTTCCCTTTTTCCTTGCAAATGTATGGGGCTGTCCTCTTTTACTCCTGTCAAGATTGTATATTAACTGGCCAAACTTGCTGGAAAGCAGTTCCAGGCACTCTGGAGACCATGGTTCGTGAAGGCATGAAGGCATGCTGCTTCAGTGGTGCTTTTAGCTCCTGCTGACCTAGATTATTGGACTTGAAATGAGAATTGAACTCAGGTCTTTCTCTTGGCAGCACAAAGCATGACAAGTGATGAAACAAGGAGCATGCTTTAAAAGTTAAAACCAAGCAAGTGAGGAAAAGAACAACAACAGAGAAGATTGCTTGTAGGAAAGTCCATGTAAATGAAAGTTAAGGCCTTGAAATGAAAGCTAAAAAGCAAATTGAAACAAAAAGTTTAGCTTGGTATGAGCAAGCACTCTTTAAATTGCTGGCTCAGAACCTGAGATTTCAGTGTTCATCTGAGTATAGGATGGGAAACTATATGATTAATGTATTTTACATTATTACAGATCATATTATTATCATTATAGTAATATACATAACGTATTAAAAATCTCTATGTTATACATGAGCATTTACAAAAATATTGTTTCTGTGAAAGAATCCCTCAGACAGATTCAGAGCAGGGATTTTTTCAACAATGTACCTGTATATTCATTAAAACTTTTTTATATTTTTTTAAAATTTATAATAATGTATTTTAATGTCAGTGAATCTCAGTCCTAACCATTTTTATTCATGGAAGTAACAACATATTCATTTCATGCATGAACTTTAGGAACACCATTTTTTGCCTTCTACTTGATTTGGCTGTGAAGCCACGGCAACCATCTTTTTTATCAGTTTTGGGGTGATACAGTATTTTCCATCACCATCTGGAGGTTGAAAATTAATTAAAACTAAATAACCAGTTTTCCATTGCAGAGCCAGCTGTTAAATAATAGCAGCAGCCAATATGGTGATGATCCCATTTTTGTAAAAATAGCATTATTATTTACATGCCAAATACCAAGTACTTTATAAAAGCCTTTTAACAGGAAGAGAACAACACTTAAATGACTAAAAAGCAATTTTAAAGAAAAAAAAAAACAACCTGCTTATTATTGAAATTTTACTTAAATTGTGAGACTGGGCCCATAGATCTACTTTTTAAAGCTAGAAGACCTGGACTGTGTTAGTACAGTTTAGTACATTAAAAACTCTTCAAAACACTTCAAAACAGTTTTATGAGTTAATTCATTATATAATTTATTCCAGTCAGTGTGATCAATGACATGAGATTTCAGTGTAAAGCATTACTGAGTTTTGAAACTTACCCCCATTGACACAGGACCTGACTCTGACAACAGCGAGTCCCAGTGAGTTTAGTGGGTCCCAGCAGAGTTTCCTAAAATCTCAAAGATGTTTTGTGTCATTTTGAGCAGGAGGATCATGGCCATGATCGTGATGTCTGCCATGGTACTAATTTCACAGCTTGATCATTATCGTGGTACTAACGACTTCTATTGTACATACATTGTTTACAGCTGTTTTTCCTCGATACAGCTTCTGGGTGTCTGAACTTCTGATTTCAAATGTATTAAAGATTGTCCAGTTAAAATAGTGCTTAAAATATCCCTATCATTGGAAATTTTACTTAGATAGCTGTCAGAAATTTTATGTCAGATAGTGACAGAAGTATCAAAGATCATGTCTGCAGCAGTGTCAGCTTTAGAAATGTATTTTCATGCTGGTGATGATTATCAGGTTTTTTTAAACACTTGGTGTTGCTTCGTTTTTTATAAAATAGCACCTGGGGACTAATTTCTCAGGAAGTCTGCGATACATGATGATAACTTTCTCTGTAAGATTATTAATACCATGAAGAATAGGGTGGGAACCACTGAATTTTTATTTACGCTGTACTGTAGGTGTAAGTAAGGCCTTGAAATGAAAGCTAAAAAGCAAATTGAAACAAAAAGTTTAGCTTGGTATGAGCAAGCACTCTTTAAATTGCTGGCTCAGAACCTGAGATTTCAGTGTTCATCTGAGTATAGGATGGGAAACTATATGATTAATGTATTTTACATTATTACAGATCATATTATTATCATTATAGTAATATACATAACGTATTAAAAATCTCTATGTTATATATGAGCATTTACAAAAATATTGGACAAAAGCATGGACCTGTGCTTGACAAATTAGAAGGGCTGAGATGGGTTGAATCCGTAAGAACTTTTGTCATGCAGTCTCGTCACAAGCTTTCCTCAGGCTCCGAAATGAAACAGCAGGGAGCATTTCAGTACGGCAGCTGACTTGCTGTATCAAAGTTTGGCGATGCTGTGACAAAGCTCCATAGGGAATGTAAAACAATATAATTTCCATGGCCAGAGCACAGCTCTGCATCCATTTAAGCTCTCCTTTAAGCAGAGCTGGGTAGCTGCTGCTTCACACAGCTGGCTATCTGGAGGCAGGTGATTGCCCTGATTTAGCAGTACCACTAGCCACGTGACAAGAAAATGGTGGAGGATCTGTATTCCTAGTGAGCTGCTACAGAAACAGGAATGCTAAGTGCCGCAGTAAAGTATCTTTAATATTTTCCCAGTAGAAAGGCATCTACAGATCTTTAGAAGGTAAGCATTTCTTTACTGTCAGAGGCTGTTATGTGGGATGTCAGATTAACGATTCTATTGCCACAGTTACTTTAGGTAAAAAAAGGGGAAATGGTAGTCAGCATGATGCAAAGCACCCAGGACATCATTACTGAAAACAAGGCATCTGTGTTTTAATTCTGTTGCAGCTCTTTAGGAGAGCTTACATCTGTTCAGTGGAATGTCTTTTGTCTGAGAGAAGGCATGACATTTGTAATTATGAAACAAAACTTCATTGCACAGTCACCTAGCATGTTATGTTATTTTCATGTTTTTGCCTAGCTCTGAGGATGCGGAGGGGAAAAATAAAGAGTAAACGTTGGGCATTGTCAGTGGATAACTTGTTTGTAAGACTGCTTAATTACTGGCATAGAGATTGTAATAGATCTCATAGTAGACTACCTGACAGTGGTGATGTTTTCAGGGGTTTCGCTATCATTGAAGCATGTAATTTTTAATTTTTTTTTCTGCAATGTCCTCTTCAAATGTTGCAGTAGAAACATATTAACTGATCAAGGATGCAGCAATAATCTCAGTGCTAAGAGGACTGAAAAATTACTGCAAAAGTTGATTTCTGCAGGCAGTATTTTCGTTTCAATTTAATTCTAGGAGCTTGATTCAGCTCCGTTATTCTTTTCTGTCCATGAAGAAGGTGTGAAAATATTCTGCAATTTTAAGTGTGGTGAGCAAACAAATGATAGTGATGTACAGGAAGTACTGAAAATGCATAGGATGTCTGAAAACTAGCTACTTAGAGCAACACTGAAAGAGAATATATGCAGGCTTGGTAGGTGTATTTAGCAAGAATCATTCTAAGTGAGGGGCAGGCAGAGATGTAGTTTCTGGACTTCTCTTTATTAATAGTCTTGGGAAGCAGAGCTGTGTTGAGAAAGGGAGGATGCACACAGCTCATGAAGCATTAGGACAATTGGGGGAGGAGGAGGGAAAGACACATACTAATCCTTACCCTGACAAAATAATTTTTCCAGGGGTGCTGTGTGCCACTGTGGTCACCCATGTCTTTCACTGCTTCAGTCTCGGGCAAGGGAGGACAAAGGTATAAAATAGCGTTTTTATTCCTGTCTTTGATGAGCCTGGCTGTTATTTGGCCCTACGTAAATCTGGACATTATTATAAAAAATTCTGGTAGCTAGAGGCAAATACAGCTTTTGCATAAGTTCACTGTTTAAAAAATTAGGTCCTGCTAAGAGCAGTCTGTTGGTTTTGTGGCATCTCCGTGGTATTCAGCATTAACGAGAGCAAATGTTATTTAACAGCTTGTAATATATCTGTAGGAGGAAAAAAAGTCAATCTTTAAGCCACAGACTTTGTTCAGGTGAAAGCAGCTCTCAAACTTACCAAGAAGGTATATATAGGTGAGAATATGATTTTGTCAGCAACTGTAAATACTTATAAAGTTGTTTTTACCACTGTAGTGTCTTCAGCACTGGAGATACTTCTATTATACCCTCTGCAAATATCCAGAAAAATACAGTGCTACTACAACAGATGAGACCAATGCAGAGGGGAGGATGTGAGCAACAATCCAGCTGTTTGACAGATAGTTTATATACTTATTTTGGACATTAAAAGAAATGGCTTAGCTGTTGTGGGGTTTTATTAAATAATTTATTCAGGTATACCAGTTAGTTTGGAACATGTCATATAGATTGCAGTCTTCTCTAGAGCCATTGTAACTATGAAAATAACAGCAGATCAGACTTTTATTTCAGGTTACTGGATTAAAACTGTGTTCTACAAGAACATCACTCTCCTTATCAGAAAACATTATCATCAAACTCTGAAGAGTGATGAGCAGCATCAGGATACACCTTTGCCTGCTTATCTAAAGCAGTAGACCGTTATATTTCCCAAGCCATCATGTGTGAAGAATGCCATAGGCGATAAGGAGCCCTGTTTTCTCATATAGTTTCTGAACATTACTTCTTGAGGCTGGCGTTTTGTGTCACTCTGGCTCTTTCACAGAAAGTGTCTGTGCTATCTCTGGCATTATCTTCTCTCCCACACTTTGGTTGGGTTTTATTTTCCTGCTGCTTCTGTGGCACTTCCAACTTGGTTACAGGGTTCTGCCTCTGAAGCTAACTGATGACTTTCTGTGTCTCCCTTAGCACTTGCCTTTTCAGACCTGCTTACTGCAGAGTGTGACAACCTTTACTGCTCTGGACACCTCATGCCAGTGCAAGCAAGTTGCAGGACTGTCTTTGGTAGCAGTTTTAGTGCTTTGGTAGCGCTTATGTGTCTTGATGGAGTGTCTCCTCTGGCTCATAGTTGGGCTTTTCCTGGGTTTTTCCCAAGTTGTAAATCACCCAGTATGGATGGGAATTTTTCAGTTAGTAATTTACACCCATTAGGTGTTATAGCCAGGATAAGGAAAATGTAGTTGTTAGTTATTTGAAGGTTTGCTGCAGTCTAAATTATAGTAATATTGAACATCACACATAAATTGTGAAAATATTGTTATATTAATACGGAAAACATGGAAAGCTGGAAATTTGGCAGTACACTGACACAGAAGTGAGAAGAAAAGAGAAAATGAATTAATGCTAAGATTTAAAGTGCTGAAGAAATAAAGGTTGTTTGAGAAGGGTAAGGAATGCAGTCATATATAAGACCAGAGAAAAAGGGGAGGAAGAGATACAAGTCATATAGTATAAAAAAAAAAAGTTATCTTTTCTTGTCTGTGAGCATATTATAAATTGTGCAAAGGCTGAACTTGAAATCAAAGTAGAGCTAGAAAAATAATAATGTTCTTGAACATTATTATTTAAGGAACAGAGCAGTAAAGTGTAAAGTGCTTTTAACATCTTGATGTTAAAAGAGCTGCTATGGTTTGCAGTTCTGAAAATCATCCCTAAATATATTTTATCATCCAAATAAGACAGAATTCACCTGATGTAAGATGTTTTGTTAAAATACTTGATTCTGGATAGTGTGGTAATCATCATTGTACATGCTGGAATTCTTACATGCAGAGAAACAAATCCATTATCAATGCAAAAAGTTGACAGTATTACAGAAAAGCCAAGTAGAAAACAGGAAATGGCCACTGGGGTTCAGAAGTTAGCATAGTTGCAGAATAGTGGTTATTACTAAAGGTTAAGAGCAGTCTGAGGCATATTAGCATGTCTTCATTTAGAAGCAAATATGCTTGGTAAGGTGTAGATTGTAATAATAGTTGGAGAGGAGTTCTCATAACTCCACTGAAGAATCTCAGCAGGGTGTAAAGTGTAAACTCCTTTTCTGTTTCCAATCCTGCAACTTGCACCTGTTAACTACTCTCAAAGCCTTAGCATACTTCCTGAAAGTGCAGATGCCTGCATTGGGTATCAAGTGCATGCTGCTTTTTCAAGTGCTGATCATGTGCCAATTGCATCATTTGGAGCCTCAGGTATTCTGAAGAATGGTCTTGACAGCACAGTATGGCAGGAAAATGGTTACTGTGAGCTGCACATGCTGGAAGGAAACCTGGTTTTAAATTGAGGAAAACCAAAACTGAGTTTTCTGAAAGAATAATTAATTGTTCAATGAAAGTAGAAGGTGGGAATCAGGTTCCAGGTCTGTGATTAAGCCTGACTTTTTAATAAATATTTAAAAACACTATTTTCAAACAAAATGTATTTTCAGATTATACTTAAGGATCTTGTACATGAGATTAATTTAACTCTTACTTTCTCTGCTGGCATTACCTTATTACAGTGTATTTGTAGTATTTGTTCATCAGTGGTTGAACAGATTAACAGATAATCTAGATGTTATTTGTAGAATATTAACACTTATTAAGAGCAGAGAGATCAGGTAAGTTTAAACAGCCCTTGTAAATGCTAATACTGCTCTGAATCTACATAGTTCTCTGCCAGACCAACATTTATGGAGGAGCACCAGTCACACAGGCTTCCCAACTATATGTTGTTAATTCTGGTACTTTTCCACTGGCTCAGTAAAGATTAAGGTGTGTTGAGCTGGACATATAACAGAGGAAAGCTGCTGCTCTGAGATAAAGACTGCATGGTGATATGTGAATGCAATGCCAAAAGAGCAACACATGGCATGCTGTGGCATCCTGTGTCTACCTTAGAATTTGTTAGCTCTCTGCCAGCTTTTGCACACAGAATATTGAGTTAAGAGAATATGATTAAAGTGCTGATACTAGGAAATGTCTAGCAGCTTCTAAACCTCACTGTAAGAGGCATGATTGGAGACAGTGCTATTTCATGGATACAACAGGGTAACACTGCCCTAAAGAATTGTCTACTGACTGTCTCCATGCCGTGAAGCTGTTATGAGCTGTGGGGCAGGTCAGCAGGAGACAGCAGCTGTTTGAATCATACATGTCCTTCTCTTCTGACCCATATCTGATTTCTTCTTTTTCTGGATGCCAAAGTGAAGCATTATGGGGTCTGACTATGCTAATCTTTTTCAGTGGCAGCTAGTCATGATGATCAGGAGTGACACAGAAAATGTCCTAGATTGTTACATATTCAGAAAAACATCCTGAGGTTATTAAGCATCACATATCAGGAACTCACAAATCATGAATACTCTAAAACTTAATTTCTCTATTTCTCTTCTGTAACAGTGAAAAACTCTTTAACTTATAAAGCTGTTGTCCAAGGTATGTTAGACAGTGTTTGGAAATGCTGAAGTGATGAGCATCTCTGAAAAGTACCAGAAAGGACTAACTGTTGTATGTCAAGAAAAATGTTTGAATACTACACTGTTATTAATGCTTGGGGATGCAGAAAGGACAAGATAAGGTATTAAATAGTTGTTCATGGATTGCATCATCTTTCCTGTAGCATCCTGTGACCGGCTGGTGATAACCCCTTAGGAAGTGTCTGGGTATTCAGGGATCTACTGCAGGCAGCATCAGCCTGGCTTGCATGCTTGAGACCCTATTTCAACAAGACATCTAGGTTTGGGACTTAAATCCAATTTCCCTCATTTTGTATTGAGATGTCTTTTTACTTCATGTGTCTGAAAGTAACAGATTATAGAAGCATGGAGCCCTTAGTTTCTTACATAAGCCTTTCTTGTCTGTGGGCATATGCATAAGGTTGCTAAAATAGCCTAGTGAATCCCAGTATCACTCATGTATTTACTTCGATTTGTCCCTTCATGGGTCTGCATCCCTATCTGGTTTTGTCTGCTTCTCTTGTGCTGTGTGACACAGGGAGGAAGCTGGCAAGGAGTCAGGACAGACAGCCTGTGGCTGCCTAGCAGCAGTGAAAGCAGCAACATGTGCTTAAGAATAGCAGCTGTTGGTTTTTAACAGTCTTAAACTGGTAAGAACAGACAGGAGAGTCTACTACTGTGAGTGGCTACCTGGGGATAATTGAATATGAACTTTAGAAGAGGAACAAGGAAAAAGATGAGTAGATTAACAGATACTAAACACTGAATTTGATTGGAGATTAGAAAACATTTCATAAGGAGTGATTAAAAAGTTAATTCAGTGGCCTGAAGCGAGAATTTTAGTCTGTTTTCAGTTAATATACTGAAATGCAAACAAATGCAAAAAATTATGCTTCTGGACAGAATATGTATTTTCCTGCAAAAGGAATATTACCACTTACAAAAATGCGTAACTTTTTCATCCAACTTTGGTGCTGAAAATTAAGTGGAAACTCAGCACATAGAAAGCACCAAGTAACAGTATCATCAGTAAAAGAGGCTTTAAATCTGGTGTGAAAAGCAAGGAAGTTATGACTTTTACTAATTTTTAGCAATGGTTTATTCTGTGGCTGTCGAGAAAGTGTCATGTTTTCCTGTAAAATGGAAACATCAGCATGTATTTATCTACTGTGCAGCAGTACAAGAATGATTAGTTAACATGTGCACAGATGTTTAATTAATAAAGCTTTTGTTTCAAACACAGCACCACAAATAATTTTTTCTGGCTTTTGGTTTGCATCCAGGAATGGGAATAAAAATCTCATGCTATGCATAAATTCCAGTGCTCAGTCTATAGATTTTTCTTGAACTAGTTTGTAATGAGGGAGCTACCAAATAAAAAGCAATAGAAACACAGTTATTGGAATACTAACATATGGTTCCTAAATGCAGGTCTTGGGAAGTTATAAAATTAATTCATTTTTACAAGTCACCTGGATACTGTATGATTATTTCATACAGTTGTGCGTAAAGACTAATGACTTTTTTCGAGTCTCAAGATATCCTGGAGTGGATGCTTTCCAAAATGCTATTTTTTTTGGTATGTGGATGCAGTTGAACCATAGTCTTTAACTGATAGTGACTGAACCCTGCATGGTATATGTGAACTTCTAATCTCTAGATTTTTCTCTGACCAGAAATGGAATATCAGTTACAAGCGACAACCTTAGAGCACACATATGTTGCATACAAAAGAAAGGGAAGGATGTTTTATTTGGGTTTAAAAGCAAAACAGTTTCTGTTCTAAAAATGGAATAATGTGTCAGGTGTTTAATTGTGACCACAGAATGGGTTTCACTATTCTTTTGTATGAGGTGAGGTGAATGTTGGAGTAGCTAGAGAGATGGATGATAGCAAAACACCCCTTGTATGTCAGCTATCTGGTGAGATATTTTGGCTTTAAATTTATGTAACTTGCAGTAGCACAGAATTGTAAGTTCAAGAGGAATACAGCTTTGTGTAAATTCCCATTTGTGGAGTCCCTGAAGATTTGCTTTAGGCTTCACTTCTATGATGTTGTTACTTCTCAGTATGGACAAACAGCATTCTTATTTTGTACAAAAGAGGTTAGACATCTTCGAGGTGGAGCAATGAAAATGCTGTGAGAGCCATCAGTAGGTTGCCTCTGGCAGTGGAAAGGCCAGAGATGGGCTTGCACAAAGTACTGTGTACTCCAGGCTTGGACTGGCAAAACACTTAGCTGTGCTTAATTTTAAGGGCACTTTCAGATGGAGATGCACTTGAGTCAGGGGACGGGCATTGCTGGATAAATGCCAAGGGCTTTTTCATACCTTCCAAGAAAAATACCGTACTGTCATGTTCAAACCCTGAAGTTCTCCTTTCTCCTTTCCTGGTCTCTGCTTACATAAGGGCAGTGTTACAGGGTGGGAATGGGAGGGGTTCAAAGGAAAAGTACTTTGTGCTGCCCATGTTCTACAGAAGCAACTTGGAAAGAAACTTGAATTCCCTTACCTTGTTTTTGTGCCTACAATTTCACAGTTCATGCATTGTTCCTTAAAACAACACAGTTTTTCACTGCAAACGAGCTAGACAGTGAGCTATAAGTAGGATTTCTATTTCATCCACATCTAGGGTGTACCTACATAATGTGTGGCATTTGAGAATATGAAAACAGCCGGATGTCTAGTCTCTGAGTCACATTTTCATTCTACTTCATCTCCCCTCCTCCCATTTAGTTGCCAAAACAAGCATGTATTAATATGAGCTAAGGTGATTTAATTAATGTAATTCCTTTTACTAATCACAATTTGAATCTTTATAAAACTTTCAACATCTTGTGAAATTTTAAGCCTGGAAGTATTTTTGTGTATAAAGGAAACAGCATGGAAGAAGCATGATTTACTTCTCTAGGAAAAGTGTTTGGCAACTGTGGGTTCCACTTCAAGTTTAGCTTTAGCATTTGTGAGTACAGAAGCGTGGAAAATACATATAATTGAAAGTCCAAATGCTGAGCAAGTTGTGGTGGGTTAGAGTGGAGGAATTTGCTTTAGAAAGGTGATGGTCACGGTTGGATGTAATATTGCTGTCATGTTGTACATGTTTATTCAGAGCAACCCATTGGAGAGATTACTTGTTTTAGACTAAATTAATTAAATAAATAAATTGATTTAGACTAAATAAATTAACTTCTTGATATGTAATAGTTGCATAGCAGCTTGGGAGACCAGTGATACATATGACACAAGGGTGAGGCAGCATAACCCATAGGGATTATGACATACTGTAATGAATATTCAGAGCTGCTCTTTCCAAAATAGCAGAATGCTGCTGTACCTAGAAAAGTCAGGAAGGATAACTTTTATTTTGAGAAATACTGATTTGAGAGGGCACTAAGAATTATTTAAACATTAATTTTTTGTGCTGTAATAAAATCTGAACCATGAAAGAGCAAGGAAAGGATTTCAGCTGACAGCCTCTCCTTATTTCATTAGAATGTGGGATCTCTGATCCACCTTTGGAAAACAGGGTTTTTAGCTACTTCTGAGCAAGTACGTAGATCTGACTTATCAAAGCAAATATGCACTAACTTGATTCCTCATGCAGCTGATCCATGAATGACTGGTCTGTATACCACATAAAAGAAGTCATTTATGACACAAAAAGCTTATTTGACCTTGACCTCTGTTCCAAGTGAAAGAGCCTTTTTACTTTATCAATCCAGTATATCATACCTGATTAGAACAGAGCTTTCTAGAGTAACTTAATTTACTTCTTCAACAAGGAGCATTCACTAGAGGAAAAAAAAAACCTGAAAGTGTTCTCTAATAGTTTTGGCCACATCATCTATGGCATCAGCTGCCCCTCTGTGGAAGGCAAGGAATTGTGTAAGACAGAATTTTGGTAGTATGTGAAGTAGTCTGTGGAAAAGGAAGAGATGTTAGTTGCACAATTTAAGTTTCTGGAATCCATTACTAGAGCTCCTGCTGAGTTCTGAGAGACTGTGCAAAGGCTAAAATCAGTCTGCAAGGTGTTGAGCTGTTCAGCATAGCATGCTCTCAAAATCCATCAGAAAATGGGGAGCTGTGTGTAGAAAACAAACTTCGTCTGTATCTTTCTCATTCTCACAGTGATGGGGAGTCTGGAGCCATATGTTGAAGTACAGTGTCACAGAAGCCATACTCTGTGACCAGCTTCCTAAACCCACCACGTTTGAAAGGTGCCTGTATTACCCATAAATTTATGACAGAAAAAATACTAAGTATGGCTTTTAAAAAATACAGACTTCCACTGAACATGGAGTATGTGTGTCTGGCAAGGAATCTTTAATCTGTTTGGGTGAAGCACAGGCAATGTAGAAAAATATGACTAAGTCCAGAGTCAGACTCTCTCTCCTCTCAGAAAATCCTGTTGACTGCTATTTGACAGTAAGTAAGAACCTGACATAACAATAATAATAACAACGCTTTTGGTAACTGGACTTCAACTGCCCTGTTTCAGATCTTTCAGGACTGCAGACTCCTGTTTCCCAAATAAAATATCCCAATATGAACAATATGGATTATTGACATTCAGAATCCTGTGCCATCAAAATAAAGTTTCTCAAACAAACTCTGATGCTGTTTACCTGCAATCCTTAAGCAAGCTACCATCTGTAGCAGTAGCTGTATTTCAGCAGAAATTCAAACAAAAGGTTAGGAAACACATTTCTCTTTCAATCCCACAGTAATGTACCATTCTTGTAAACATATAAAACTCTGGTTTAACTCAGCTGCAATGTTCCCACTGAAAGAATAAAAACATTTGAAATTTATGTCATGAAAATGCAACAGATTATAGAGAAAGCAGCAATGCCTTAATATGCATTAAAAAGAGACGAAAAAAGAAATACAAAGAAGCCAAAGGGAGAAAAGCAGGCTCGAGGCAATCCTAGAAATGTCATGACTAAGGATAACTTGGTCCCAGGCACTGCAAAACTTTTAGGCAACACTCACAAATCTGAATTAGTTACCTGTTGGAAATTGCTCTTTTCAGATTATAATTGTCACTGTTTCCATAAGTATAAAGCATAGAAAATCCAGTCATGCTCTTACAGAGAGGATGATCG